>NC_133783.1:20652689-20698671 GCF_003597395.2 Chelonoidis abingdonii
TGGAGTCTCCCCTTTAACCAGTTCCTTATCCACCTTACAACTTTCATATTCATCCCCATCTTTTCCAATTTCACTAACAGTTCCCCATGCAGAACCGTGTCAAACGCCTTACTGAAATCGAGGTAAATTAGATCTACCGCATTTCCTTTGTCTAAGTAATCCATCACCTTCTCTGCAGGCTGGTGGCTCACCTGCCTCAGACCTCATGTCCCATCTGGACCCCAGTGCCCTTTACCTCAGAGTTCTGCCCCAGTAGTACCCCACACTCTAGGTCTCCTCTCCCTGAGGAATCCCCAACCTTCTATCCCCACCTTACCTCAGTGGCTACAGCCAGCCATCCTCTAGACCTGTTCACTGGGGCAGACTTCAGTCTATAAACCACTCATCACTGGCAAGGGGGGGTTTGGACCAGTTGCCTCTGCCTAATCCTAGTACCTTTCTTTAGGCCTTGCATAAGGCCTGCAGCCTGGAAGTTTACCAGGCTGGAGATCCCCAGCTCCCTTGCCTTATTCCCTAGCACTACTCCAGTTCAGTATCCCTTTCTCCCAGGCAGCCAGGTCCTTCTCTCTCCATACCTAGAGAGAGACTGACTCATCCCCTGGCTCAAAGCCCATTTATAAGGCCAGCTGTGGCCTGATTGGGGTATGGCCTCAGCTGTGGCTGCTTCCCCAGTCTGCCTAGCCTCTTCTCTCAGGAGCAGGAGCAGGAGGGGGGGGTAGTAACTGCCTTGCTACACTCCTGTTGTCCAATGTCATTGGCAAAGCACAACAGCATTTAATATTGAGCTAATGACAGTGAAATTTGCTTGTACTTGACAACAAAATCCACAATAGGTGGAGTGAAAGCACAGTGAACCACACACACACAATAAGATAGGACTTTCATTACATTTATAATCAGAGTTTCATATCTAAAGCCACAGCAGCAAGGACACAATTCTACAAGATCCTGAGTACCTCAACAGCCACCGATGCCAAGTAAGTGATATGCTACCAATATTTTTAAAGGGGCACAGAAAAACTTTCTACTTTAGATTGTAATAAACCCTATATGAGGGCTCAGAATTTGTTTCCCAGTTTCTCCTTAACTGATAAAGGAGAAAAAAAGACCTCATTCCTTGGCAAACAAACGTATTAAGTGGAGTTTATTTGGAATGTTTATATTTTGTTTCTGAAACACAGACTGAGTATATTGATAGTATAGCTCAGTGTACATCTAGAGCCATTTACAATGGTATTTGTGCAGTGAAGTAGTTCTGCGGTACAGTGACCAGATATCCCATTTTTAAAAGGACAGTCCCATTTTTTGGGACTTTTTCTTATATAGGTGCCTATTACTCCCCACCCCCTTTCCCATTTTTTCACAGTTGCTATCTAGTAACCCTATTCTGGGGAAAACCTGCTGTTTGGGTTCATTCATTTGGGTTCATATCCTGTTCATTTCAAAGGCAAGAGTTTTCTTTTCAAGAGTATTAAGACCTTCTCCGATAAGTTATTTTGGTAAGTATATCTTTTGTCACTATACTTAAAATGGGCTGAAGCTATCGGATGGAAAGAAGTCAATCTAAAATTCCTTTCAATTTGTTGGTGACAAAGTTTCAAAAAGGGTTACCAGGATGATGCGACAGTCCCCCCTTCAGCAGATTAGTGAACAAGGCTAAGGAGTTTGCACAACTGAACTCTTATCTGGAATCCACTCATTCAGACATTGCTGAGTGTATAGTCTCAACTTGTTTAACTTTGGGCTGACCCAGAATATACATTATTTTGTCTGTGCTGATTTTCTTTTTAAAAATGTTTAATTTTTTGAGAGACTTCATACTTGTTCTATATAAAATGGATGGTTCTGACCTTTTAGAATTATACTCATGTCTATTTCAAGTGACCCAGAATCAAAGCACCAGCATAGTCTGGAACTGTGCAAATCTGAATCTGAACTTTTTGGCAATGGTACCTTATTTAGTTTTAAATTCTTGTGAATGTTCCATGGTGTCCCAACTGCTCAATAATGTTATTAATGAATAGTGAAGGTATGAATGAAGAGACTTACCCGAATCATCATGACTGAACATCTGATGTCATGAATTGTATCATAGACCTTCTTTGAGATGTCCACAAACTGGTTGTCATCAAACTGATGCATTGTGTTCCTGCTTAAGCCCTCCAGTGCAATATTGACTTGAGTAACAAACTCTGGAATCACTGTAAAATTTAATAAGTTATAATAAATGAAAAAAACAAAGAGGGAACCGGTTTGTGGAATGAAGACTTTTAAAATAAAGTTAAAATGTGAAAACAATAAAATGACTATCAATGGAAACAATTTTTGTCATTTGTGGCTTTGGTGTTTGGGTGGGGACAGAGAGGAAAAAGGAGATTTAATTTTTCCAGTGAAAAACCTCAAAACATTTTGACAAAATTGAATTTTCTCCACAGAAAATTTAAATTTTGCAAAAACTGCAATTTTCCATCAAAAACACATTTTTTGATAGACAATTCCTGAACAACTCTAGATATAACCTCAGGAATGGGAGACCTTCCAAGTTTCTGATACTTCTTCATTCTGGCATGTGAGCAAAACACTTGTTGGATGATTGGGTTTTTTTGCTTATTTCTTTTCTGAATAACAACAAAAAAAAAAAATCAGTGAAAAGCTAAAGTTCACCTGTGTTACTGAGTGTGTGAAAATAATCACTTGAGCGCAACATTACCTGGGTTTTAACTGCTAAATAATCTGAGGTATATAAGTCCTGATGTATATGATCAGTCATTACATATCATGTTGATTGGTACTGTATATTACTCTGCCTCAGTAACATGATCTAACCCCCAACCCCTCATTTTTCATGGGGCTTTCAAAAAATGTTAATAGCTATAAAACAGATCTTCAAAACTGCACATTGATTATAGCAGCCTTACTGCTTCAGAGATTAATCATACTCCCAGTGAAGATGATAGCTGTTTCTTTATGGCCTGATTTTCAGAAGTAGTGAACACCTATAGCTCCACATAAAGTCAATGGGAGTTGCATGGCTTAGCCGCAACTTAAAATCAGGTCCGTTGTCTCCATTTTATATGGGAATACCATTGACTTCTAAAAACAAGGATATTCAGAACTTTTAATTCTCATCTGATCCTTCCTGAATTATTTTTAACCTATCAGAAGACTTTGTGTAAAGCATAAGTTTCTTCAAATGCATTTAAGTAAAAGATCAGACAGGTTAGTTACTCATACAACTTTTTAAGAAACCCTAATTTGTACAAGCTATAGTAATGATGAGTCAATCAGTGTAGCATTCTAAGCAATTTTTCAAGGTTCACATAATAGTCTGTGTGAATGCTTTTAAAACATTGTTATTTCATGCTGTACTTAACTATAGAGTCAAGGAGAGTAAGAAAAGATTATGTTCAACCCACTTGATAACAGTGGTAACTAGGCCATTCATAGAAAAGGTAGTCTTAATATTAATCAAATACATGACTTTTCACCAAACTTCTATGCAGCAGAGTCTCACTCCAAATACATAAAAACTTTCCTTTCCCACTCCTCACCTTTCCCTGAAACTGACAGCAAGATATGAAGGTGGTTTTCACCAGTAATCAGATTTAATAGCTAATAGAGTGCTCAGCTTTAACACAACCTCAAACTTGTATTTTAAAAAAAGGAATCTAAATGGCTTGTCATAATTTAAGAACAGAAATTGATAGTTTCAGTTAGCCACAGTTATAGAAAGCTGCTTAAGAGTTGGTAAATAAAATAATGGGAAGTAGGGTCGTTTTGAAGTAAATAGTCATCTGATACATTGATTATGTGAAGTTCAATACTCAGCTCTGTCACTCAGAACAGAGCTGTCCAAAGGTAATGTAAAAGGTTTCAGGGAGCTCCAGGCGTCTACTAGTACAGTAGGAATTTCTAGAACATTTTCAGGGGCCTGCCTGTGGCAGCATTCCCCTTAGTTACTATATCTGTATCTCCTTGTATCTTGATTTTAGTTTTCCATGGAGAATTACACTAGTTGTGATTTAAAAAAGAAAGATCCGCATTTGTTAGTCATTACATATAGAATGATAACTGAGATGCTACAGTTTTTCCTTTCAGCAGGGCAGAAAATAAGTCTGGTAATTGTGCACTACCAGTATTCTTTGGGAAATGAATTTTATGAACGTATTCTGTGTGTCATCTTATGGTATGTTAAAAGAATAGCCTTCGAAACTAAGACATCTGCATTGGCCAACTCATTGGATTTGAAATACAATGGGGGTATTCTGGCACAAACTTGAGTGGCAGGCTATTTATAATGGAATCAACAAATAGTTCACACACCTTCATTAGAAGCATTCAAAAATAGACCAAAATAATTATAGAATTAGTGCAGAGGAAGACAATCAAGGCACCTTATGCCATTCAGTGCAACCCTGTGCAAGCAGTCCTTTCAAACTCTAACCATCTATGGGTTTTGTTTTGTTTTTTTTTGTAACTAACCCATGCAATACAATAAATAAAAAAGGACTAAATAGTTCCTAAATTTTCTTACACTGTGGTACAGACACTTAATTTCAAGCTTGTTAATATTTATGTAATTCAATGTCACTAGACATTTTATCACAATCTTATATCAAACGGCTTGTGAGGACTTACACAGAAGTTTTGTCATTGTGTGCCTCTGATATCTCTTCTACACCTTAAAATATTATTGTTCATATTTAATTACAGATTCTGTAATAACAAGTGTAAAGGTTATCATCAGGAAGGCTAATACTTTTTTTTTTTTTTAAATAAAAGCTGTGAAGGCATAAAATACTTGCTTCATCTTCATTCTTAAACATGGAGCAGAGTGTGACATAAAAGATCACAAAACTTACTATTGTTTTTTCCCCCATTCTTGATTATTTAGAAGAACAAGAACAATAAATGATTTTTGTAGGATTAATTTAGCATCTTATGCTAAAGTTTCTGTGTATGGAAAGCTTAACCTAAACAATTAAACTGTGTACAATCAGTCAAGGTTACTTGTACTTTCTGGCATGGCAGACAAATTATGCAGCAAGTTCCCCATAGTTATGCAGTAAGACCCAGCAGAGAGAAAGATCACTTCTTACCACCTCTTCCTTTTGTTTGCTACCAAAAAAATGTCTTCTCTCTCCTTTTCAGACATACAGTAGCCCAGTGGTTCCCAAACGTGTTCCGCCGTTTGTGCAGGGAAAGCCCCTGGAGGGCGGGCTGGTTTGTTTACCTGCCACGTCCACACGTCTGGCCAATCACAGCTTCCAGTAGCCGCGGTTCGCTGCTCCAGGCCAATGAGAGCTGCTGGAAGCGGTGGCCAGTACATCCCTCAGCCTGTGCCGCTTCCAACAGCACCCATTGGCCTGGAGCAGCAAAATGCGGCCATTGGAAGCTGTGATCGGCCAGACCTGCGGACGCGGCAGGTAAACAAACCGCCCCGGCCTGCCAGGGGCTTTCCCTGCACAAGTGGCGGAACAAGTTTGGGAACCATTGCACTAGCACAGCACTGATTATAAGACCTCTGCTCCCCAGACTGTTGTAGCCTGGATGAGATGTAAGATTCCATAATTCCCTAGTGTATGTGGCAGCAGAAACTGTTTGTGGGGGTGGACGGTGGTAGTTGTAGGTCTCTTGACAGCAGGGCTGTGAAAGGGCTGGTTTGGGTCCACCACCCATAGGGGAAAACAACTCAATGTTCCTTCCACCAGGTTTTATTAATGTTTACCTTCCCTCTCTTCCCCATTTTTAACTTTTCCCATTCTGAACATACCTCTGTCTGAGAGTTTTTCTTCATAATAAAAACATTATGCTCCAGTTTCACTTTAAATTACAATTCATTCTAAAAAGTTGAGAGGTGATGAGAATATCAAGGTTTTTGCTATGCCTATTAGGAAGCAATTAAAAAACTACAGAACTACGAGGAAGCCTAGAGAAGATGGGAATGAGAAGAAATGATGATTGGTGAGAGAGATAGCTGATGAGTGGAATCAGCTCTCATTGGCTTTTGGAGAGATGGAAGTAGATGAAGTTGAGAGTTGTTAGGAGTGCTTGGTTTGTTAGAACCTAGAATCTTCTGCCACGTAGGAATTTAAAACTGATTTCTACCCCAAACCTATATTTTCAAATTTGGTACATCAAAATCGTACATAGTTTTGGAAGCAAGTTCACAGACAACAGGACAATAAATTCAAAATGTAAAATTTTAGAAGATTTGCACTTCTGCCCAACTTCTTCAGCATCATTCAAATCAGTTTGGTCAAAATTTTGTAATTGGCAATGTTCCAAAAAAGCATGTAAGTTGGTGACAGTGTTTTAATATACAAGGACAGATGCAAAACAGTGGTAGGCCACACTAGTTAGCACATTGAAGATCTGATGATTGTATTCTTGGGTTTTACTTACAGATTTGGGTGCATTTCATTTTAAACAATGACTGCCTTATTATGATTGTGACATACACATTCTTGAGAAGTGAATCACATAGTATGTATTTTGCATTTCAGTTCATAAAACCCTCCTGACATTTCTTTTTATTCTTCCCTTTTTAATCTCCTCCCAGCCCCACCCCCACCCCCAAATAAAGAAATCTTTTCCAGTTGGAGTAAATGAGAATATCTCTTTCCTGAGAGTTGAGTCTGTAGGCTCTGCAGAAGGGATGGCTGCAAATAGGAACTCTTGAGATTAAACCTGACTTCTAGGTTTCATTCTATTCTTCCAGCTGCCAGCATTTTCTTTAGACTATTCTAGCCTCCTAGGAAGCAAACCAAATAACTGGCCACTTACAAGGAGCAAAAGAGATTTATGCAGGAGGATAACAAAAGAAAGAATTATGCAGCCATTTGCACAGACCTATATCACCAAAAGACTGATCTAACTGCCACTGCAGTGGATAGAAGCCTTTCCATTGACATCAATAGGAGCTGAATCAGATCTCTAGTACAAGATCCTATGCACATAGTATTTTAACGCTGACACCTAGAATTCTGTCATGGGTGATATGTAGTTCAAGTAAGTACCATGAAGCATTATAACTAAAATTGATTACCTTTCTTTTGTAACTTTAAACTGATTGTGCATTGTTATGTAAACCAGGAAAGGGCTTTACTCTTCTGATGATTGTTAGTGGGATCTTTGAACTTTATGGACAGTCCCTAAACTATAAAACTGTGGAGCTGCAAGAATAGCCTTTCTCTGGAGCAGCCATTTTATTTGATTCACTTCCACAGAAAGGAAAATAGCTACTCATTATGTTGGGGGGCGGGGGGAAAGGGAGAAAAGAAAAGTAAGTCACAAGCTTGGAACCCAAAGAAACTCTGAAACTGGATTGTTTCTAATGAATATTGTGTTATGTCTTGCTTAAGCTAGGGAGTTAAGCGTTAACTAGTGGGAACAAAAAAAAACCCCTAAAACAGCCAAACTCCTATATGCATTATCACATGTTGTTTATTATTAATTTTCTGTTTAATGTGGTAAAACCTCTGAACACTTAAGGGACAGTGTATAAAGGGATGATTTGATCAGAGTTGAATCATTTTGTTATTTAAAAACAGATATAAATGGGAATTGACCATTTTCAACAACAACAAAATTGAAGTCATATTCAGGAAAATGAAGCTGAACAAATGTGTCAAGGACTTATGTGCCACTCATTATTTTAGCTGCGAAAGTTGATTTGGAGGTCAATAATAAAGGAAAGAGTTTCACTGGACTATAGTAATGCTATAAATACAAGATTGTTATAGATTTACTGGAATCTTGAATGCTTACTGCCACCCTGTGCTGTACTGTACAAACTGGGTTTGTTTGGTGTTTAGGGGTTTTGTACCAGAACAAGAAGATCAGAACATTGCCATCACCAAACAGTGGATCTTGTATAACTTATGGCAGTGTGGACTGGGACTATGTGGAGATTGGCTGATGATAATAGAGATATCCTATCTTCTTTGAGTTACTAAATTGCCAATCTCCTAGAACTGGAAGGTCATTGAGTCCAGCTCCCCTGCCTTCGCTAGCAGGACCAAATACTGATTTTGGCCCAAATTCCTAAGTGGCCCCCTCAAGGATTAAACTCACAACCCTAGGTTTAGCAGGCCAATGCTCAAACCACTGAGCTAGCCCTCCCTACCATAGAGATATTTGTCTGATATTACACTGCCTCAACCCTGACCTTTTGAGCTAGGACTTTTGGGGTACAGAGGCTTGATCTTTTTGCTCCAAATAGATTGAACCCATTACATACGTTTATATGATTATATATACAGTCATATGTAGTCCAGAAGGGGACTGGACTATATGACCTCTCGAGGTCCCTTCCAGTTCTATGATTCGATGTAATGGGTTCAATGGCTATAGCATGCAGTCAGGGATGAGGGTCTCATTGTGCTAGGCACTATAGGAGAATACAACTAAAATACAGTCCTTGTCCTAGGGAGTGTACAAATTAAGTATGACCTTATAGTTTCAGTACTAGAAGTTTGGAGAAGGTTCATATGTGAATGGAAAAATGGTTTGAATAAAATCTGTAACCACTGGATGTTTAAATTCTAATATATTTTATTATGAGTGTCTGTGCAGTCATAGTATGTAATTCCCCCTTCCAACCTGTAACAGGAAAATAGTGGCAGAAAGTTCTAGCCTCACCTATTTACCTACCTATCTCAGAACTGCAAGGGACCCTGAAAGGTCACTGAGTTCAGCCTGCTGCCTTCACTTGCAGGACTAAGTACTGATTTTTGCCCCAGTCCTGTGGGTGGCACCCTCAAGAGTGAGCTCACAACCTTGGGTTTAACAGCCCAATGCTCAAACCACTGAGCTATCTCTCCCCCAACTTAGTCAAAGTAGAAAAAGGTCAAAAGCTAAAAAAAAAAAAAGACACAAAACTGTGTCAGTGCCAATCCCTACAACCCTAGACTATTCCAAATGCATGAATAGTTTATCCCACAGCAAATAAAGGCTGGGAAATGATGGGGAAAATTGATTTTTTAAAATTCTGAATACTGTAACATAATAAATGATGTTAGTTTAGTTACGCCAGATCATCCCATGATTGAACCAACACTCAGACACTATCATTAACATATTTTGGGGGATTCTCTGAACCAGTGGTATAAAATGTGGAGGTTGTGAGAAAGTAATTACATTTGTAAACAAAAGCAAAAAAATCTGCACAATTATCTTCTTTAGTTTATGTTTCAAAAGATTATGTTTTTAGAGTCTTAGGGAAAGGCTTTGAATCAAGCCCATCGATCACTTTTAACCTTTATATGATGTTTTTTTAAAATAGCTAGCTCTTTATTTGCATTTATAAGGATTCAAATGATGAAAACTCTTCTGAATAACAGGAAAGAGGATTACTGGGTTGTAATAATCTAAGAAAGGCTCTTCCTAAAATCCTTGCAGATTATCCTATCTAACTAACTTCTGTTTAGGACCTGACTCTGCTCTCAGACTACATCAATTGCACTCCAGAGTAGCTCTATTGACTTTTTCCAGCTTTCTTTCAGGGTAGGTGAGAGCAGCATCTGTCCCTTCGTGAAAGCCCAATATTTCAATTTCTTTGGATTTTTAGAAATTTTGTAGTAGGTGACATATGGCAAGCTTCTGCTTCGTTTTAAAACAAGAGGATGACAGGTTAGTTACAAATGTAAATGTGAAACTAATAGCAAAATCTACACCTAAAGGAAACAAAACCATCAGTGGACAAACACAAAAACTCTGGATTTTGTTTCATGAAAAGTCACTCCATTTTTTTTATTTTTTTAAATGTTCAGGCCAGATTCTCATACTCTCATTCAGAATAAGTAGCACCTTCCACTGCGAGTGGACCCATGATTCAAAGTGTGTTGATACATTTCATCAGATTTACACTAAATCATAAAATTTGTTTTACAAAGACAGTTTTGAAAAATACATAGTACTTAAGAAAAATTCTTGGGGCTAGATCCTCACAGGGTGTAACTCAGCCTCACTTTACTGAAATCAGTGGATCTATGCCAATTGATGCTAGCTGGGGATCTAGTTCTCTGAATTTAAATTAAATTGCCTTGACAAAATACACTTTCAACAATGGGGGTAATTGGAAAACATTTTGCATTGTATTTGATGGGGGGAGAGGGAGGGATTAGTTTTTGCCAGTGTAGTAAATGACATTTATTTGGGGCCAAGGATCATACTCTTTCATGCTGAATTTTATAGCATGTAAGTAAATGGTTGTTTTAGATATGGATACTTTTTTTTCCTTTTATTTTTAATGTTTGCACAGGATCATGTTATGGTAATATTTGTCACACTGATAAGTCTATGCCTTTTTCACGAGACTCAGTGCAACAGATCTCTGAAAACAGCTACTGTTAACATTGCTAAAATAAGCCATGGGCCATCTAAGGAATTACACCCAGCATGACTCACCATTGTTCAGATGAAAAGGAGAGTGTCTAATGAAACAGACAATACTGAGATGTCTGGATAAATATGCCCTTCCAGGGCCAAACAGTCTAAGTTTATGGAAGTGCCTCTCTAACCTGCTACAGTTCTCTGGAAAATATTAATAGAAGATGAATGGGAAACAAAACAGATTATTAAGAAAAATAAGTTGCCACGGGGTTAGGGGCCAAGGTTTGTCATGGATTAAAAAATGTGATAGGAAAGAGATTTGTAGAGAAAAGCATTTCCACAGAGCAGAAAGGAGTGGAGTTCCAGAGATCAGCCAGGGTGAAAAGTATTATTTAAAAGGTACTTTTATATTTGAGAATCACCTCAGCATGAAAAGAAGGCAGTATGCACACTTCCCAGCTGTTCCACTCAGCCTAGCTCCACAAGTGCCAATACCCTTCTACTCACAGAAGCAGCAAGATGCCTGGAGATTTAAATTAATATTGTAGTTAACATAAGAACCATTTAGAAAAGGTAAATAAGATACAGAGTTGGTAGTGGTGGTGATGGTATTGCTATCTATGTCAGATTGTAATAAACATCAGATAGATTTAGACACTTTGGGGAACTAGGCAGCACAAAGGTAAATAAGATTTAACTTGCCTGTGTTTAAGGTAATGTATACTAACAAATATAGTCAGGTATGTAGAGGAAAAAGATGCAGGAGTTTTCATAGATAGTTCAAGTGTGATGTAATGAAGCCAGCATATAGCAGCAATATGAAAAGTAAATAGAATGATGGAGCACATTTGAAAACAGCATAAAAACAAAATATATATGGGCAGATTCTTTGCCACCGTGTCTCCTGAGACATGTAACAGAGAAGCAGCTTGCCAGGTGGAAAGGAGATAGGGGTAGGAAGGGCCTTAGGTGACTTTAAGTCACCTTTGTGTCCTCTCGCTTTTGGACTCTAGCACGAATCAGAGCCGCTACTTACAACAAACTGAAAATGGCTGTGTAATAGACCAGAAGCTCCATAGAACTCTCAGCACTATGTTGCCAAAACTGTATATACATGACAGAGCAGATACCAGAATTGGCCCTGGAGTATGTTTCATAGATATAATGATCAGTGGTACTTTCTACGTTCATATTTAGTTTTAGTCACGCCGTGTAAAGAAATATATAGTAGGGCAGATTGAAATGGCCCAGAGAAAGGATATGAAGGTTAACGTTATGGTAGTACTTGAACAGGATGGAAGCTTTAAAAATAGTAGTATTTAGCTTTAAAAGAGGGCACCTTTTGTTAGCAGAAAAAAAATTCTGTGTCATTATCCATGTTATGCTAGAACTCCATCTCCCATACATTTTGTTCTCTTGTTCATTCTGAACACAAACTTGAACACTCTGCAGCACTCTGAAGGTATTTGTAATCTCTCTTTCTTTGCTCAGTCATCAAATAAGATTCCACTGAAGTTGTCCACACCAACCGATAGTAGTTTTACATTAGTATAAGTAAATTAAAAGAATTAGTTGAAAAATAAAGATTCATTCTGCAGAGTTAAAGTCCCTGTTATGTTTTACGTATAAAAACATGTAGTGTGAAGACCTCTGGCTTTTATCCACAGCCAACCTTGTGGAAACTCACTCAGCCAGATATTCCTTCTGGGACTATGGGGATATTTACATAACATGAGCAAGTAGTTCTGACGTCCTTTAAAGACTGCATTGTGCACTCACCTGATCCTGTGCTTAGAGAGCTACACAAACCAATTTATTTGTATAGCTATTCCTGATTAACTCAGCATTGTGGTCTGACCTGTACTCACCCCAATCCACCCAGCATGGCTAGCACTTGGGTTGGCACTGTTTAACAAGGGGCACTCACCACCAGAGCACCCTTCATGCCAGGACACCACATTGCATGGGTTCTTTTACTCTACCACCCCTATTGCCTGTACTGGTTCTGTAGCAATCTACACTTTCCATGGCCTGGTCCTTCAGCCAGATCACTTTTCAAGTTCATTCCCCTTCTAGGGTAACAGAAAAGGCAGAACAGAAAAAAAGTCGAATGGCCTTTTTGCCAGGCCTCTGGCCCCCCTCTGGGACTATTCAGTTTTTCCCTCTTTCAGTCCTGAGGCTTGTACTGTCCACTCTTGTTGGTGAAGGGACCCAAGCCCACCCTCTCCTCTGGCTTCCAGCCCAGGGACCTGTGTTAGCCAGCTAAGGGCAGCTTCTTACAATCCCATGCTGCTTCTCTGAGTTCCTCCTACCTTCTTCTTGTTCATCAGCATCTGTTACAGGGCTGTGGACTCCATTATTCCCACTCGGGGGTTCTGTTTCTTTGTACAGCTTCTTTCTAGCCAGCTACTGAGGCACTTCCTTGAGGCCACACTCAGCGTCTAGCAGCAGACCTCCTCTGCCTGAGCTGCAGCCTTTTATGCTAGCTGTTGCTAATTGGCTGCTTAGTCACAGCTACAAAAGTAATTGCTCCATCTTTTAACTCTTTCCTGGCTGTCACATTGTGGGGTCTCAGTGGTCTGTGGGTTCCCATCACAGATCTCCCCCATTGAGTCCTGAACATTACAAAGCTGTCAAGCTACAGAGCCATGTATTCTGCATGGGGTCACAAGACGTTGTCTATTAGGCACTGAAAGTTACACCATGAAGTTCAAAGGGCTGTCCCTAAATTTGAAGAGACCCCAAGCAGAGGCGCAACAGTGGCAGCACCAGTGCAGGGGAAGTAGCGGATCTGAAAAGGACTCAACAGTCTCAGGTCAGGTTCGGGTTGGCAGTGCCTTGTTCAGGTCAGGGTCAGGCTTTAAATAGGCCTGAGCAGACCTCTTGCCTGCAGTTTCCATGGCCCGGTCCTCCAGCCAGGTCAGCTTTCAAGGTCAGTCTCTTTCTGGGGATATCACAAAAGTCTGAAAAGAAAACCCTAATGGCCTTTATGCCAGGCCTTTCCCTCCACGCCCTGTCCCCCCTCCTCCTGGACTACTCAGGGTTTCCCTCTTTTGATCCCCTCTTGCTAGGGAAGGGGAGGGGACACAGGCCCACTCTTTCATCTGGCTTTCAGCTCTTGGACCATGGGTTTGGCAGCTAAGGGGGGCTGTTTACAATCCCATACTGGTTCCCTGAGCTGCTCTGACCATTTCCCAGTTTGTCAGCATCTCCCACAGAGCTGGAGATCTGTCTCCTTGTGTGGCTTTTTCCTAGCCCATTATTGAGGACCTTCCTCAGGGCCACTCTCAGCCTCCGTGCCAGCAGCCCTTCTCTGCCTGAGCTGCAGTCTTTTATGCCAGCTGTTGCTAACTGGACCCTTAAGGCAGGGCTGGTGTAACCACTAGGCAAACTAGGTGGCTGCCGAGGGCATCAAGATTGGGGGTGCCAAAAAGCAGTGTGTGGTGTCATGGGAGTCAGCTGAGCAGGGCAAGGCGGGAAGCAAGACCTCCATAACAAACCCACCGCCGCAGCGAGGGGCGCCGCACAGGACGGTCAGTGGGAGCCTGCGAAAGAGCAAGGAGGAGACAGAGAGCCAGGCGCGGCGACCAGTATAGCCAAGGGACGGAGCCTTTGCAGGAGGCAGGATGCAGTCCTGAGCTCATAAGAGCTTCACCCTCCAATGTGCCGCCCCTGGGGCCGGGCGCAGCCACCTCCTGGGGCAAGGGAAAATGAAACTAAACCCCGCAGCGTGACAGAGGGGAAAGGACTGGCGAAGGTGCCGCTTCCAAACACTGACCCCTCCCTGTGGCACTGTGCCAATGTGGGGAGCTGGCCCTGATCCCCAGAGAGAGCCTCACCTGCTCCCTGGGAGAGCCCAGCTATGCCCTCCTTGCCCCTGGGTCCCCCCTCGAGGGTCCCAGAGTTCTGGCTGCAGCTTGATTGCAAATGTCTGGACTGCAACTAAACAGCCCCTTAGCATGATCCCCAGGATCCCAAATCAGCTGGCACAGACCAAAGCAGGTTGTCTAACTGCAGTGTAGACATACCCTTTGTAGCAGCAGGATGAGTAATTGGTCTATTAACTCTTTCATGCCTGTCACAGTATGAAGCCTATATATCCCAACACACACTGACAAGGAATGTTGCATCCAGGGAGTAAAAGTAATTGCAGCTGCTACCTCGCATAGGGTTACAAAGTTGTAGAAGACTCTTTGCACCTTTCTGCCCACTGGCTCTAATTCAGGAAACCATCCCTAAACTGTGAGAACATGCTTTGAATTACATGATTAAACATGTCTGTAACTGGTTTCCTGAATAGGGATGGATTTAGGCATGGGGTTAAATGTTTTCTTCAAGCTGAGCCTCAGCCTTCATCTATCCCCAAACACATAAACACTCATACAAGTAGTCCTCATATTTCACTGTATGAAACTTATCAAATCACCAGCAAAACATGTTAATTTTCTCAAAATTAACTATAACTCTTCTGTGTAATCACAGTAGTGAAAGTACAAGATAACAGATCAGATATTGGGGGAGTTTTTTGCTTTTAGTTTTATTTTCCACTTTCAAAAGCCTTAAATTTCACAAGAACAAAAATGTTCCAATGTGAAAGGTGTGTGGAACTTAAACAGCTTAGTCCAAAATATTACAGTGACATTTTCAAAAGCAGTGAAGTCACAGAGCAGTTAGGCCAATGCTAAATATTTTTGAAAATCCCACAATACAATGTTAAGTAGGTAGTTTATTTTACAGTAAGACCTCAGTCGCAGTGAAGTCAGTGGCAAGACTCCCATTCCTTTCAAAAGGCACATGCAGAGCCTTACTTATCATAGCACATCAGACCCATATAAATGGTCCTACTTTAAATTTTTCATTATTCATCCATTTGTATTTGCAGTTTCTAATACTATTGTTTATTTCCAAAGGGGAAACATGACATGTTCTTGATTTTCATTTGCATACCAGGACATTCTTTATGATGTTCATAAAAGACAAAGACGACAGAATTTAATAGCAAAAACCCTGACTTTCATTTTTATTTGGATCCCAGAAAATTCATTTTGAGACATCTGCCTGAAGCATATCTTTTGCAAATACAAAAATGGAAAACATTAAGTTCTCCTAAATAAGGTTTTCTACTGGAGGCTGAACTTTGCAAAAGATGGCAAGAAATGAGGCCTGCTGTTCAGCACCATTAAACAATGAGTATATGCTCTCCTGAACATCAAACATACTGGGCACTGGAGCCAATACTATACCTTAAATAGAGGCTGGATTATTTTTAGGTGGCTTCATCTTTTCCGGGACTGATTCGTAACTGAACTGATTTTTTTTGTTGTTGTTGTTGTTATTAAAATATATCCAAATTCATACCTTTGTATGAGCTATAGGTGGCATAATATTTATTATGCCTTGAAAACAAAGAGAAAAACATTCTTACCTATAATTTCTCACAATGAGGACATCTACCAATCCATAGGTCTTCTTCATCCATGTTGCAGATGGAGGGCCATATTGTATACTCACATTGAGAGAGGGGGTGTTGGCACAAAGGCCACTCGCACAATAACAGTCCTTGTGCTTCCTGAGCTCTAGGGAGCACAGAGATTGCTTGATCCTGCTCGCTTTTGCAGGGCAAGGTGCCAAAAGGCTCAGGAAAAAGATGGAGGCCCTATGGAGCAGAGTCAGCTTATTCTGGAGAGTTATCTGCAGCAACCTAATGGCATTGAGAAATCCTTGCCTAGTACAGAGCCAGATATTGACTCTACAAAACCCCTATTGGCTTAGGTGACTTTTACAAATTGGGGCAATTTACAGCAGACCTGAGACTGGCCTAAATTGGCCTCAGAGTTGAACCGTCTCCTAGCTGTACCCAAAATACGGAAGATGTGGAAAAGGAAGTGACATAAACCTACTTTTGCACCCCAACCCTCAGGTGCCTGACTACAGTTATGGAAAACCAGAGGACTGAGCTCTTGAAGTAAAATATTTGCTCAATTGTAGAAGTTGGTTAACTAGCTTTGAAAGTTATCCTCAGCCTTTTAAGCTCCAGACCACTCAGCTGAACCCCCAGAAGGACAGTTCTTTCTTCAAGAGGTACTCGTAAATAAAGATTCATCATGGACTAAAGACTGATGTGCTCAACAACTGAAAGAACCTGGGATGCCATAGCTTGTAAAGGATGGTTATGTTGTTCAAGCCTTCTCTTGCTAGAATGGGGACGTTTTGAAAGGTGTGTGGACATGTGTCTGACCAAAGACCAAAGATAAGAGAAAACTGCAATTCTCCAGGATTGACTTTTTCCAGTGACTGGAGCAAGAGTGTTGAATTTAGTTGTTGCCCTAAGCAGCAACAAGATTATCTTGCAAAAGGAACTACATCTTTCACATGTGAATGAATGTTTTTCAAAAGATTCTGCAGCTAAAATAGCTCCACAACCATGGAACAAACTCCCATAGGAAATCAAAATGAGTCCAAATGTCATCACTGTTAGTGTGCCTCAAGGCATAGCTGTTTAAACTAACATAAACCCAACCAACCATGACATAGGAGACCCCGCACAGAAAGAATCAATCACTTAGTGCTGAGAGGGGGATACCTGAAAGGCTCCCAACAGGGGAGACCCAGGAAAGCCTGCAACTGTCTCTATAACAAAGGCAACAAAACAGGATTGGGACTGGACCACTTCTTGCATACATGGGGAATCTCAATTCCAAATTGCTTCAGACTTCTCCCTCCATCTGCTACGTTGATTCACAAGAGCTATTAGTTTTCTCTGGACTGGTGGTTGCTTTGATGTATGAAAAATGAGAATTAATGTCATTAAAAATTACTTAAACTGCTTCCTATACAGGTTATGGTGAACACTGATTCCCTGGCTGGTGATGATATTCAAAGGATAAAAATGTACATACAGTATAACCCAACTCTGGTTTATATCCACTGTAACTTTAAAAATATACAAATAATATAGGTTTTTTTTTTATTTGGTTTTTTACTTTCTACAGCAGTTTGAAGACTGTGAAAGAACCACCCTATCTAGGATATATCCTAGATACTAGATATCCTTGTTGCATTTTTTTCCTTCTGCTATAAGTATAAGATTAAAGGTTGCTAAAGATAGTGACCCAGAAATGGCAATACTCTTATCAACCAGAGAATACAGTGTGTGTTTGTACATTCAGGGAGCTCTAGCCCCATTAAAAGCACCAAATTACAATGAAGCACAATATGCAAAAAAAAAAAGTAGTATCCTTTAGTAGTCTCTTTCGAGCTTCCAGATTTGGCACATATTCTTAAGTAATCTTAAGAAAAGGTTCTATTCAAATCTCTCAAGGAATTTGTGCCAACAGTAAAGTATTTATTACTCATGTCTGCCTACGGAGAACTACAAATATCAACTTTGCAGAGCTAATGATCTATTTTAATGGATTTTAAAAGATTCTGTATCTTACTAAATATGTGAATTTTGTTCACCTAATGCAATCCAAAATATGCATCTCACACAGTAAAAGATGTTTCTCTTGAGCATTTTATACAATACCTTTAATGGTAAAATACTATTGTTACTTCACAGGCCAGCAAAACACCATGGGTTTATAACTATTTGGTTAATTATAAACACAGTATTTTATCACCCATTCAAACAGGCAGTATTCTTTGTGGCAATAAAAGATGTGATGTTTTCAATATGCTCATAGTCTCTGTACAATACTTAAGCCATATATTAAGTATACAACATATGAGCTAAGCATATGTTCTTGGCACTGTACTTGTTATGCACTAAAATAAACTAGAATTAGTCAAACACTTTTCAAACCACAGCTTCTTGAACTTTTTTGAGACAAATCAATAAAACTCTTCCTTTTGCTAAACTTCATTGTTATATGATCAGTTGTCATATGTACCTTCCTGGATGGACTATGTAAAATGTACTTGTGTTTGCTCCCCTCAAGCTTCTGAGCTACAAAAGATGCACCTTTAGCTCATTTGGCATAGAACTTTGTTTTTCCAGCTGAAAGTCATAACGTATTACTGTCCTGTTTGATAGACCTGAATGATAAGTGGAATCTTGGAAATGACACTGGTGAATTCATTGAGCTGGTGGTTACCAGTATTTTAACATGCAGGTGAGATTTGCCTAGCCAAATGAACATCATTCAGCCTGGTAATAATTTAAGACTGAAAGCTACTTCCTTGATTTTAGCTAAGCCTACGATTTAGTCACGGGTATTTTTAGTAAAAGTCATGTACAGGTCATGGTCAATAAACAAAAAATCACAGCCCATGACCTAGACATGCCTTATATTAAAAACATCGGTGATTAATTCTGGGGGGGGGAGAGGGGAATGCACTGAGGCCACTGTGTGGGGCCTCTGGAGGGAGTATGCTGATGTGCGGGTGTGCCTGCAGCCAGCGGCACCAGTTGCCCGGGCCAGTGGACCGTGGCTGCTCCAGCTGGCCGGCCAGGGACGACTGCCCGGGGCCACTGGAGCAGTGGCTGGCGCAGTTGTCCCCCAGACCGCTCCAGCAGTGCTTTGATGGCCCTGGGGTCAGCCACACTGGCCCCTTGAGAAGTCATGGAGGTCACGGAAAGTCATGGAATCTGTTATTTCCACAACCTCCGTGACAGACACGGAGTCCTAGTTTTGGTATAGTGTGAGTATATAATGAAAGTTGAATTCCATTTGCAAAATGGCAGAAGTGTGAATATTTACCTATTTATACTGGATTTCCTTGTTTTCTTAAATAGTGGTCATTAAAATCCTCAGTATTTACCATTATGTAGTATTTGTGCAATCACAGTATTGGTTCTCATTATAGGAAGCTATCATGGTTGTCACAGATTATTAGAATGATAAATGCTACATTTTCAGTGGCATTTCCTTACAGTATGTACACAGTGGCTGTACTGTGCACACAAACAGAGACAATGGTATGTAATAATTAGGGCTGGATGAAAATTTTGTTTTGCAAAGAATTGGGTTTTCAACTAAACCAATTTTTCATGAAATGCATCTACAGTTTGTGGAAAAATTCAGTTTTTCTGTTGAAAAAGTGATTGTTGCAAAACAAAAATATTTTGGCAAAAAACTGGAATATTTTAATTAGTAAATGTTGCTGCAGTGTCTCATGAGAATTGTAGGTAGTTTGCCTTATGTGCCCATTCTCCTCTATGGGTCAGGTTCCCCAGCCAGATTACATTTTGCCAGTAATGCACTATGGCCAGGGATTCCCAGGAGGCACCACCTCTTCTCTCCAATAGGGAAGACTCTGTGCATCATGGGAAATACAGTCCAGCCAGGGAGTCTGATCCATCCAGGATATGGAAGAATGAAATACCTGATATACAACTTCCACGAGGCACTGTGGCAGAATTTCCTAATCAAAATACTTTGATCTTCAGACAAAATAATTTAGTAGTTGACTTTCTACCAAAAATAGAAATTTTCCATGGAAAATGTAGGTTAAAATGAATTTGTCAAAACTTTCTATGGAAAAAGAATTAAGATTTTGTGATCAGTTCTAGTTCTAATATCTATCTATATCACTGCAATAGCTAAAAAGAAATCAGAAAGCATTCGACTTTCAAAATAGAATTTCCAAGGGCAATTCTTATTGCCTGTGAACACAATGGTATATCCAGGAATTACTCAGCTCTTTCTTTAGAAAAGTGTCTTGTACAGTTCATGATATTCAACTGACTTCAATTTATGGAATTTAACTATCATACAGTCACCAGACACGATTCACGTAAAATACAGCCTGACTAGAATTATGGAAAATATGTCTTTAAGACACACCAAGAATATTTATCTAGTGTAATATATCTCTGTATGCCAAACTGATTAAAACCAAAACTAAAAGTAGAAAGCATGGTGTGTGAATTACAGGCAGGCCTATTATTAAGGTTGTTCAACATTTCCAGTTATAAGACCCTATTTTCAATTGCTTATAACACTACAAAAATTTAACTGTTTGGGCTGAAATTTTTCATGCCAGGTGTCTGTCTTGCACTGACACACTCTGTCTCTCTCTCTATTTCAGCCAAAAATGTCTCAGTCATTTCTGAGAATGAGGCTAGGAAAATACATTATTTTGACTGTCAAAAATGTCTGGTGACCTTTCTTTGAACAGCTCATGTTCCCATACTCAAGAGCAGGGACTTGCAATTTGGCACAGGGATGTTTTTTGTGCCAGGAATGTTCCTTTTGCTGTCCATGTAAAGTCTGCCCAAATTTGGCCAAGTTATACACCTTTGAAAAATTGAAGTTTGCACATGCTCATTGGAGACTTCCTAGAGTTTAGCAGCTAAACTCTTCAAAGATTCCATCCTCACTGAGCATGTTCCAACCCCTCAAAGCTCCTATATATGCCCAGATTGTGAATGTATCATCATCAACTAAGCACAGATTCATATTATAGTAGGACTGGAAGGGACCTTGAGAGGTCTTCTAGTCCAGTCCCTTGCACTCAAGGCAGGACTAAGTATTATCTAGACCATCCCTGACAGGTGTTTGTGTAACGTGCTCTTAAAAATCTCTAGTGATGGAGATTCCACAACCTCCCTAGGCAATGTATTCTAGTGCTTAATGACCCTGATAGTAATTTTTTTCTAATATCCAACCTACACTGCCTTTGCTGCAGTTTAAGCCCATTGCTTCTTATCCTAGCCTCAGAGATTAAGAACAACAATTTTTTCTCCCTCCTCCTTGTAACAACCTTTTGCATAGTTGAAAACTATTTTCATGTCCCCTCTCAGTCTTCTCTTTTCTAGACTAAACAAACCTAATTTTTTCAATCTTCCGTCATAGGTCATGTTTTTGAGACCATGAATCATTTTTGTTGCTCTTTTCTGGACTTTCTCCAATTTGTCCACATCTTTTCTGAAATGTGGCACCTAGATCTGGCCACAATACTCCAGTTGAGACCTAATCAGTGCAGAGCAGGGTGGAAGATTAGTTGTGTCTTGCTTTCAACACTCCTGCTAATACATCCCAGAATGATGTTAACTTTTTTTGCAAGTATTAACACTGTTGATTCATGTTTAGCTTGAGATCCACTCTGACGCCTAGATCCCTTTCCACAGAACTCCTTTGTAAACATTCATTTTCCATTTTGTATGCGTGGAACTGATTGTTACTTCCTAAATGGAGTATTTTGCATTTTTCCTTTATTGAATTTCATTCTATTTACTTCAGATCATTTCTCCAGTTTGTCCAGATCCTTTTTAATTTTAATCCTGTCCTCCAAAGCACTTGCAACCCCTCCCAGTTTGGTATCATCTGCAAACTTTATTTGTACTCTCTATGCCACTATCTATATCATTGGTGAAGATATTGAACAGAACCATGCCCAGAACTGATCCCTATAGGCCCCCACTTGATAGGCCCCTCAAGCCTGACTGTGAACCACTGATAACTACTCTCTGGAAATAGTTTTCCAACCAGTTATGCCCCCATTATAGTGGCTCTATCTAGGTTGAATTTCCCTAATTTGTTTATGAGAAGGTCATGCGAAACAGAATCAAAAGCCTTACTAAAGTCAAGACAAACCAAATCTACCACTTCCCTGCTATCCACAAGGCTTGTTACCCTGTCAAAGAAAGCTAGGTTGGTTTGATATGATTTGTTCGTGACAAATCCATGCTGTTACTTATCACCTTACATCTTCAAGCTTTTTGAAAACAGATTGCTTAATTATTTGCTCCATTATCTTTTTGTTAAAGATATAAAAGTGACTTGAAGACATCTAACTTGTCTAAGTAATTTGTAACTTGTTCTTTCACTATTTTAGCCTTTGATCCTACCTCACTTTCACTGGCATTCACTATGTTAGATGTCCAATTGCTACTAAACTTTTTGGTAAAAACTAAAACAAAAAGTCATTTAGCACTTCTGTGATTTTATGTTGTTTTTTAATAGCATTCCCCTCTCCAGGGTGACAGGGTGAAGTCAGCCTCTCCCAGTGATGGCTGCTCTGGGTTGGGGTGGGAGTTAGGCATTGGAACTGAAAGCAGAGGGACTGTCTCTCCTGTGCTCTCATTGACCCCTGCTGATATCCAGGTAGCATGAAGGAGGAAGCCATCCAATTCAGATGCAGAGGAGACAAAAGCTGAACTGAAGGGAGGGAGAGAGGGAGGGGAAGGAATAGACAAGACAAGAAGTCTGGTGAGAATAGAATCGGGGAGTAAAGAACATGTGACTGGGAGTGCTGGGCAAGGAGGCTGGGACTAGGAGCTGGGGTGGAGGGAGCGGAGGCTGGGACTGGGAGTTGAAGGGGAAGGGGAGGGAAGACTAGGATTGGGAACTGGGGTCATGGAAGATGGGAGAGGTTGGGCAAGGAAACTGGCACCTGGGAGGCAATGGAAGCTGGGACTGGGAGTCAGTGGGGGTTGAGAAACAGTAGGCTGGCAGGGAAACAGTGAAATCTTCTGAGGAACTGCAGAAGTGAGGACACCAGCACTGGCTTGACAAGGAGACTGGGACAAGGAACGCAACATTACAGGAAGCAGTAAGAAGGTAACAGATTTGACTAGGAGCTGGGTTGTGGAGAGAATTGGGATTAACTGGGCAAATAGACTGCAACCAAAAGGGCCAGGTTAAGAGGGAGGCTGCGTCAGGGAGCTGGGGAGGCGTGAATAGCATCTGGTCTTGGTGACTTATTATTGTTTAATTTATCAAGATGCTCCAAAATCACCTCTACAGAAACCTCAATCTGGGTCAGATGCTCAGATTTCTGACCTAAAAAGAATGGCTCGGGTATGGGTATCTCCCTCACATCCTCTGTAGGGAAGACCAATGCAAAGAATTCATGTAGCTTTTCTGCAATGGCTTTATCTTCCCTGGGTACTCTTTTAGCACCTTGCTTGGTCCTTGCTCAGTGGCTTTGGAATTTGTTTGGAAGGCTTCCTACTTCTGCTATACTTAAAACATTTTCTGCTGGTATGTTTGAGTCTTTTGTCAGTTGCTTTTCAAATTCTTTTTTGGCCTGCCTAGTTATATTTTTACACTTCATACAACAGTTTATGCTCTGTTCTATTCTCCTCAGTAGGATTTGACTTCCAAATTTTAAAGAATTCCATTTTGCCTCTAACCACCTCTTTTACTGTGTTGTTTAGACCTGGTGGCATTTTTGGTCTGCTATTTTTCTTTTTAATTTGGGGTATACATTTAATTTGAGCCTCTATTATGGTGTTTTAAAAAGTTTCCATGCAGCTTGCAGCCATTTCACCCTTGTAACTATTCCTTTGAATTTCCATTTAACTAGCTTCCTCATTTTGGTATCGTTCCCCTTTTTGAAGTTAAATGCTAATGTGGTGGGCTTTTTTGGTGTGCCCCCCCCAAACAAGGATGTTAAATGCAGCTACCCATGATGGCTGCTCTAACCAAGTGATTCAGCTGTATTCACCTCTTGGACCAAATCCTGAGCTCCACTTAGGACTATATTAAGTATTGCCACGTCGGTTCTAGGACTAACTGTTCCAATAAGTAGTCATTTACTACCTTATTTGTTTGATTGACTTTGTAACCCTAATAATGTTTTTTAAGTTATTCTGTGGTGTGTAATATATATATATAGTACTCCTTTAATTAAAAAGAATAATCATTAGAAGCAAAATCATTACTAGAGTTCTGATAGAAGTACTAAAACTCAGCCACTTACAAATGAATGTTACCTAAGAAAACTCAGTAGAAATAAGTAGAGATTGTGCTATTGAGGGCAAGAAATAGACACTGCAAACAAAGTAAGACAAGTAACTGACCCGGTCAAACTAATTCAGTTTAAAGACACCGCCATAGGATACTTTTAGTGTATAATGAGTGGAATCCCTGGATACGCTAGATTTGTGAATTAAAAGTTTTAAGGTCCAGTAGGCATAGAAGAGAAAAATATTTGGAATAATGCATATAATCAGTGAACACTGTAAGGCAACACCTTGCAATAAATGCTCAAGTAATTAGGTTGGTAGATTTAATGGTAAATTGACAGCTATAATTTGCATTCATAATTAATCAAATCCTTTCCAAAAATACTCTTTGATTTTATTTCAGTTATAGTTAGAAAGCTGTCATTAGAAATATTCATGGTTTTATGTAAACAGTAATGTTCCAGGATGCACACCTGTTGCACGCCCTGTTACAAATATGTTTGTGCTATAGCTATGAACATTTTTGCAATGAACCCAGGTGAAATTTACCTGTTCTCAGGTATACTTCCGAACCTTGGATATGCCCAAGTTTGTGAAGATGTCTGTGATCCTTTCAGGTTAATGTAGGCTGAACTTCAGACTAATGCTCTGCCTCTTCACAGGGCCAGGAAGGGATTTATTGTTTCAAGTAGGGTCCATAGTAGATTCTGCAGTTTCATATATGCCTTCAGTTCCAAAACAGACAGTTAAGGCTGAGTGAAACTTTGATGGAAATGTTGGGAATAGGAAAAACTCAAAGAAGATGGCTATAAATGAGCACAAAGATTAAATGACCCTTTCAGTTCCATAAATATGCCTCTTCCCATAAAGGGCACATCAGGTGCTTGCACAGAAATGTCCATATGGGCAGAGAGAGCAGAATATACAGTTTATCTTGCAGTCTTCTAAAAATAGTCCCCTAAAACGTTTTTTACTCACTTGGAGCTAGCTAAGGCAAGGTCTCACAACTCTTATGGAGCCTGGAAATCTAACTATGAGGGACCCCCCCTTAGAATCTGCAGGAGCTGTATGCCAGTGACCAGCTCCCCGTGAGCTTGAGGAATAGACCTGGTGAGGACTCAGCAGGAGTAAATACCGAAAGCAGCATTTATGTCTGCTAGAATCCACTGGATGAACAGGGAATGGTAATGTTGTCTAGCAGCTACTGTACTCTTTCATCTTCACCCCCAAAACCCAGCAAAGCTACTTCCATGTCAAGCCCCAGAGGAAGTAATTTATTAGGTAGCAAGGGGGACAAAGATGGTGCCATAGATTTGGCATTCCTCTGTTCTAGATGGGCAAGGCTAGTTGTGCCTACACAGCATCTGTCTATCTTAGCATCACAAGGCCAGATTTTCAAAAGAACTCAGGGCCACTCTAGTGAGGCAAAGATTCACTGGCGCAGCACCTCCTGCTAGTTTCCAGGGAATTAGCTCTTTTCCAGCTCTGGAGCACCCTCTGCCAGCTGATGTCTCACCTGCCGCTGGCCAGTGTCCCTCCTGGACCCCGGTGCCCCTCTACCTCGGGGTTCTGCCTTCTGCAGTACCCCGACAGTCTCTGGGTCTCCCCTCCCAGGGGAACCCCCAACCTGCTATCCCCATCTTGCCTCAGTGGCTGCTGCCAGTCATCATCTAGCCCCCGCTCCCTAGGGCAGACTGCAGTCTGTAAACCATTCATCATCGGCAAAAAGGGTTTGGACCTACTGCCTTTGCCTACCCTGGGCTGCACCTCTGCAATCCCAATACCTTCTTTAGGCCTTTAGCAAGGCCTGAAGCCTGGGGAGTTGCCAGGCTGGAGCTCCCCAGCCTCTCTTGCCTTTCCCCAGTCCTGCCCTATCTCAGGTACCCTTCTCTCCCAGGCAGTCAGGTCCTTCTCTCTCTGAGGAGATAGAGAGAGACTGACTTAGCTCCTGGCTGAGCCCTTATAACAGGGCCAGGCATGGCCCACCTGTGGCTGTCTTCTCAATCAGCCTCTTCTTCTCAGCTTTCAGCCCTAGCCCTCTCCAAGGGCTGGCTTTTAACCCTTTCACGGGAGCGGGGTTACTGCCCTGCTACAGTCACATTTCCAAGTGCTCAACCTCCTATAATTGGGCCAGATTTTCAGAGGTGCTCAGTACCCAGCAGCTCCCACTATCATGCTAACAGACAGATTTTCACCCAATATGTTGAGCTTTTTGGAAAATCTGTCCACTTATTTTGGTTCTTACATGGAAATTGAGCCATTCTGAAAATCTGGTCCTGATTATAGGTGCTGGATTCTTTTAAAAACTGAAACTAAGTGAAATAGTGGAAGGGATGTTATTGCCCAATGTTCCCAGCTTACATTTAGCCCACAGAAGACAGATCGCACCCAAGGTTCGAAAACTTCAGAAACAACATTAATTTTGAAAAAATTAGATGCTTTGTTTTCATGAGATATATGCTACAAAAGGCTAAAACATAAAAAGACCGAAAGGTCTCTGGTAAAACCTAAATTAGGAAAAAAGGTCATTGTAGTTTTTTTAGTGCCATGTCCATTAGAGTAAATAACTTGCAATAACTGAAATAACAATTTCATCAAGAAAAGGTATGTTTCATGGTAGACTGTTGACATTTAAAGGTAAGCAGGAGAAAAAATACAATATCATACACAAAACAAAACACCAAAGTTCTTAATTATACTTAAATACCAGTGAGAAAACATCACTGTCAGCTGCAAAAAAGATCTCTTCTGCATGTCAACAGCAAAATATTGAGTATAAACTTAAGATGATTCAATTAACACTAAATAGAAGATCTACTTGTCAGTCCTGTACATTTTCTACACCATCTGTGTTGCTGTATATTATCTCCAAAAGTTCATTGCTGTACCTTGTAATATTTATTAAACAAAGAGAATCAGATGTGTCCTTAAGGATCTGATGCACAGCACAGTGAAGTCATTCCATTGTCTTCCACAGTCTTTGAATCAAGTCCTACATTATGAAGACTGAGAGCTAATGGGCATAACAGAAACTTCTTGTAACTGAAATGTCAGTATAGATGGACAAACTACAGAGGAAAGAGAGAGAACAGAAGGAAAAAGTGGACGAGCGGTACTGGTGTTTACAGAGCAAGGAAGCTATCGAAGTAAGTGGAGAGCTATTAATTTGCTCAGAATTAAGCATGTGCTTGGTTGCTTTGCTGGGCTGGGGACAGAGTGCTATAGAAACAAGGGGACGTTCCTGTTATAAAGAAAATGGTGATCAATTTTTCCCTATGTCTGCTGAAGGTAGGACAAGAACTAATGGGCTTACTCTGCAGCAGGGAAGATTTAGGTGAGATATTAGGGAAAACTTACTAACTATAAAGGTAATTTAGTTCTGGAATAGGCTTCCAAGGGACGTTGTGAAATCCCAATCCTTGAAGGTTTCTAAGCCTTGGTCTAGACTATGAGTTTAGTCGAATTTAGCAGCATTAGGTCAATTTAACACTGCATCTGTCCAAATCTCTTCCGTCGACTTAAAGGGCTCTTAAAATCGATTTCTGTACTCCTCCCTGGTGAGGGGTTTAGCACTTAAATCGACCTCGCTGGGTCAAATTTGGGGTACTGAGAATGCAATTCGATGGTATTGGCCTCCGGGAGCTATCCCAGAGTACTCCATTGTGACCACTCTGGACAGCACTCTCAACTCAGATGCACTAGCCAGGTAGACAGGAAAAGCCCTGGGAACTTTTGAATTTCACTTCCTGTTTGGCAGGCATGGCAAGTGATCAGCACAGGTGACCATAAAGTCGCAGAATCAGAAAAGAGCTCCAGCATGGATGGAACAGGAGATACTGGAG
Source organism: Chelonoidis abingdonii (assembly GCF_003597395.2). Taxonomy (NCBI): domain Eukaryota; kingdom Metazoa; phylum Chordata; order Testudines; family Testudinidae; genus Chelonoidis; species Chelonoidis abingdonii. Next base: position 20,680,503 of record NC_133783.1, read on the forward strand.
CTGATCGGTGTATGGGGAGAAGAATCCATGCAGGCAGAACTCCATTCCAAAAGATGAAATGCCAATATATATATGCTAGAATCTCCAAGGGCATGATGGACAGAGGCTACAACAGGGACACACAGCAGTACCGCGTGACAATTAAGGAGCTCAGGCAAGCCTATGAAAAAACAAAGGTGTCAAATGGTCTCTCTGGGTCAGAGCCCCATACACACCGCTTCTGTGATGAGCTTCATGCAATTCTGTGGAGGGGGGGCCTACCACTACCCTACCACTTTCAGTCAACACCTGCAAGGGGGGAGTCTCACGCAACAGGGCTGAGGATTTCGTGGATGAGAAAGATGAGAGGAGGAGGAGGAGGAGGTTGAGGATAGCGCGCAGAAGGCAAGCAGAGAATCCCTTCTCCCCGGCAGCCAGGAACTGTTCATCACCATGGAGCCAATACCCTCCCAACCTGGGCTCCCTAACCATAAAGCTAGAGAAGGCACCTCTGGTGAGCGTACCTTTGTAAATATACTACATGGTTTAAAAGCAGCACGTTTAATGATTAATTTGCCCTGAACACTTGGGATGCATTCACGGCCAGTATAGCGACTGGGAAAGTCTGTTAACGTGTCTGGGGATGGAGGAGAAATCTTTTAGGGACATCTCCATGAAGCTCTCCTCGAGTTACTCTAAAAGCTTTTGCAGAAGATTTCTGGGGAGGGCAGCCTTATTCCGTTCTCCATCGTAGGACACAAGCCAGTAGTCTGGAATCATTGCAGAACAAAGCATTGCAGCAAATGGGCCTGGGCTTTGGTGACATTCAAGCAACATCTGTTTTTTATCTCTCTGTGTTCACCTCAGGAGACTGACTTCATTCATGGTCACCTGGTTGAAATATGGGAAATTTGTTTAAGGGGACATTCAGAGGTGCCTGTTCCTGCTGGGCTATTTGCCTTTGGCTGAAAATAAATCATCCCCGCTGTTAGCCATGCAGAATAAGTTTGGGGGAGGGCCATTCATGCTTAGCTGTTCACATTTGGCTGACAGGGATCTTCCCTGATACTAGCCATGTGGCGGAGGGGAAGGAAGGTTGAAGCAATCATCCCAGAGAATTGTGGGGGGGGAGTGCTGCACATTCACCCTAAAACCTCAGCCGCTCCTTTTAAATGGCCAACCCAACGGGCACTTGGTATGGAAAGGAGGACACTGCTGTTTGAAACCATTCCCACATGTTATGAAAGCTGAAGAAGCCAAAACCCTGTGCCTTACCATGGCTGCCTGAAAGCTGAACTCTGTTGCCCAGCCAAGCATGTGCGATGTCTCACACCAAACCAGCAGGCACTCAATATAAGAGGCAAAATGCGACCTTGTACCAAAAGTACATGTGCTATGTAATGTGAATCGCTTTATTCAGTGTGAAATAGTCTTCCCTTTGTTCTCTAAAATGTGTCTTTTTAAATACTATTCTCCCTGTTTTTCCTCCCACAACTGAAAATATTTCTACACTCCCCTTATCGTCTCCGTCCCAGAGGCTCGCGCAGATTAGAAGGTGAAAAAAACACACTCGTGACATGTTCTCAGAGCTCATGCAGTCCTCCCGCACTGAAAGAGCTCAGCAGAATGTGTGGAGGCAAACAATGGCAGAGTCTAGGGAAGCGTTAAATGAACTTGATGAGAGGAGGCAGGATACAATGGTGAGGCTAATGGGGGAGCAAAGTGACATGCTCATGCATCTGGTGGAGCTGCAGGAAAGGCAGCAGGAGCACAGACCACCATTGCAGCCCCTGTATAACCACTTGTCTTCCTCCCCAAATTCCATATCCTCCTCACCCAGATGCCCAAGAAGATGTGTAGTGGGGGATGGCTATGGACACCCAGCTACTCCAGCCTGGAGGATTGCCCAAGCAACAGAAGGCTGGCATTCAATAAGTTTTGAACTGTAGTGTCGCCTTGTCCTTCCCTCCTCCCTTTGGCCGCCAGGCGATTTGCCTCAACCTCCTACCCCACCAAAAACATCTCCCCCTTACTAACACAGATATTGTAGAGCACACAGCAAGCAACAATAACAATGGAATATTGGTTTCGCTGAGGTATAGTCAGTAAACTGCTCCAGTGAGCTTTTAAATGTCCAAATGCACATTATACCACCATTCTGCACTTGTGCAGCCTATAGTTGAACTGCTCCTTACTACTGTCCAGGTGCCTGTGTATGGCATTAAGGGGTAGGCTGGGTCCCCAAGGATAACTATAGGCATTTCAATGTATCCAACAGTAATTTTCTGGTCTGAGAAGTAAGTTCCTTCCTGCAGCTGTTCAAACAGACCAGAGTTCCTGAAGATGTGAGCGTCATTCACCTTTCCCGGCCATCCCATGTTGATGTCCATGAAACTTCCCTTGTTATCCACCAGCCCTTGCAGCACCATTGAAAAGTATCCCTTGCGGTTTACGTACTGGCTGCCAAGGTGGTCCGGTCCCAAGATAGGGATATGCGTTCCATCTATCGCCCCACCACAGTTAGGGAACCCCACTGCAGCAAAGCCATCCACATTTCCCAGAGTCACTACCCTTGATAGCAGCAGCTCAGTGATTGCGTTGGCTACTTGGATCACAGCAGCCCCCACAGTAGATTTACCCACTCCATATTGATTCCCGACTGACCGGTAGCTGTCTGGCTTTGCAAGCTTCCAGAGGGCTATCGCCACTCGCTTCTCAACTGTGAAGGCTGCTCTCATCTTGGTATTCTTGCAGTTAAGGGCAGGAGTAAGCAGGACCAGCACAAGGATGTTTTGCACTCTAGACGAAACTTCCACCTTGCGCCCTCCCCACCCCCACGCCCTGGCCCTGAGCGCCCTCCCCCCCCCCCCGCAAGCGCTCCCCCCCTCTTGCCCTGAGGCAATCCCCCTCCCACGGCAGCTCCCCCCCAGCCTGAGGCACCCCCCCTGCCCCAGCACACCCCTGCTATGAGCACGAGCACCCCGAGCACGCTGTGGCTGCTTCACTTCTTCTGCCTCCCAGGTTTGCGGCACCAATCAGCTTAGGTGCCACAAGCCTGGGAGACAAGAGAAGTGAAGTAGCCATGGCGTGCTCGGGGAGGAGGTGGGGTAGGGGTGAGCTGGGGCGGGGAGTTCCCCTGCATGCCTCCCCCCCCCTTACTTGCTGCAGGCTGCCCTCCCCGCGCTCCCCTGCCCCAGCTCCCTCTGCCTAAATGCCAGTGATGACCAGGCCAGCCGAAGATCCAGCCGCCACGGTTGCTGCCGAAGAAAATGGCGCCCCCTCAAATGCCAGCGTCCGTCGCCTAAATGGTTGCACCGGCCCTGGGGGTAAGCAAGTCACAAAGTTACGCAGGCGAAAGTTTCACAGCCGCTGGGAATCATCCCAGACCTGCAACACTATGCAGTCCCACCACTCTGTGCTTGTTTCCTGGGCCCAGAATTGGCATTCCATGGCAAGAACCTGCCCCATTACCACCATGATGTCCAAATAGCTAGGGCCCACGATTTGAGAGAAGTCTGTGTCCATGTCCACATCACTATTGTGATCGTGCTGTCGCCACCTCCTCGCCTGCTTTTGCAGGTTCTGCACATACTGCAGGATAATGCGCGAGGTGTTTACAATGCTCACAACAGCAGTGGTGAGCTGAGCAGGCTCCATGCTTGCCGTGGTATGGCATCTGAAGGACAGCAGGAAAGCAGAATTGCAGCAGAAGTGGTGGCTGCCATGAGAATAGATATTTATACAGAATGACGAGAGGACCTGCGAGGTGGATTCATGGGACCAGGAGAGCGATGCATGATGATGCTTAGCAGTCCTACTGCACTGTCTGCTGACAGCAGCATCCAGGACACAACAGCAGCGGTGACAGTGAGCTGAGCTAAGTGGGCTCCATGCTTGAAGTGGTATGGCATTGCATGTAAAAAAGGTGCAAAACGATTGTCTGCCATTGCTTTCACGGAGGGAGGGGTGACTGATGACATGTACCCAAAACCACCCGCAACAATGTTTTTGCCTCATCAGGCATTGAGAGATTAACCCAGAAGTCTAATGGGCGGTGGAGACTGTGGGAATTGTGAGATAGCTATTCACAGTGCACCACTGCGTAAGTCGATGCTAGCCATGATAGTGAGGACGCACGCCACCGACTTAATGTGCTTAGTGGAGACATATGCAATTGACGGTATAAAATCTATTTGTAAAAATCTACTTCTATAAAATCAACCTAATTTCATAGTATAGACATACCCTAAGAATAGGTTGGACAAAACATCAGTCAGGGATGGTCTAGGTTTACTTGGTCCTGCCTTGGTGTAGGGGGCTGGACTAAATAACCTCTCGAGGTCCCTTTCAGTCCTATATGTCTATGCTTCTGTAGAATGTAGGTCAAGTTTACCACAGAGTATGGGCTTTACAATATTTGTTGATGGGTTTTTTGTTAGTTTTTTTATTTCTGTATAGTAGTTAGAACTGACTAGCTCACAAAATAAAACAAATACTTGCCACTTTTAGAGACCAAAGCCAGTGAGCAAGTACTAAATAGTTACAATGAGAAGTCTCTCATTAGATCAGTTAAGTAATGCTAAGCAGGCATAAGTAGCAGAGAAAGACCTTTTGAAAAGTTATGAGATGAAGTTCAGAAAGAAAAGGGTAGTGTGAGGTCAGTAATCAAGGAGTTGCAAGGTTTGTGGAGAAGTGTCCCTTCCCTTTGGGGTTGACTCTGATCTGCCCTGCTTAAAAGTAGGGCAGGGATGGAAGTAGCTCCCTGCTGACTTCAGAGATCCTGGCAGTGGGAGCAGAGAGCCAATCACAGTTCAACCCATCAAGGAAAATAAAATGAGCTACCCATTGTCCTCTTGGTTAATTAATATTACAAAGTAGAATCACAATGATACAAGGACTTTCTGTAAATCAGATATTTTACAGTGGTGGAGACCCAGAAAATCTACTGTACCCCATTGTTGAGTTATAATTTCAGTAGGACTTTTAGTTAAATTTTGATTCTCTTTGGGTCCAGCCATAATCAATGTATCTTCAGAATTTCTGTAACATCCATTGCTGAAGTATCTAGCATGGAAAAAAGAAAATTTATCTGCAATTTTATAGTCCAAAGAAGACTGTATAGTGGATTATGCGCTTCCAAGATTCTTGGAAGCTCTGCTTCAGTTTTATTTGGTTAGTTTATTGGTCATCTTGCCTAAAGTTATGGTGGGCAAGTTTTAGCAGATAGGTGGATCTTAAAGCACATTCTAATGAAGGTCATTCTTTGTCTCATTCTAATCACTTGTTTGCATTTTTCACTGTCAAACTCCCTCAGCAACCTTATTGCCAATTCTTAAAGGCCTCATCCTGTTAACTGCATTGCCTCAGGGAAGCACAAATGTCTTTGTGGGTCATAGATGGGGAAATGAACTCTTAGATATCCCTAAGACTGAGACCAAAGCCTTGAACTGGCACTGGACATTATTTGGAGCTAACGGAAGGCAGAGAGCATTGGAATAATGTGCTCTGAATGGCTCGTCTTGCTGAAGAGCCAGGCTGCCATGTCCTGTGCAATCTGGAGTCCCTGTGTTGTTGCTGCAAAAATGCTGTAAAGATGTGAAAGAACTATGGATTACTGAGATTATCCTCAACTGAGAGGGGAGACGACTCCTAGCAAGCTAAAGATGGAAGGCATTTCTTGCCACTGTCACTACTTGGTCATCCAGGCTTACTTATGACAGAAGCAGAACCCTAGAACTTCAAACCACTGTGATAAATGAGGGGCGGACCACCTTGAAACATTTCCCACTCCTCACCAGCATCTTTCTGGTCTCTCTTTTGTGAAATCTTTGTGAGGGTGCTTGTTGCATCACTTTGAAAGTAGATATAAAGCTGGATATCATCAGTGTATTGTGTTGCTGTCATATATTACAGAAGAGAAGGAGAGACAGGTTAGAGGGTCAGTTTCTAATCATCATTCCCTAGGTCCTGTTTGAGAGGAATGAATGAAGCAATTGCTCATTTTCTTCAGCTCGGCCATATAAGGGGTTAGGTCATTAACACTTTCTAACCTATTGTGTTGAAAACTGTTAAAATTTTGAGTGAATAAACTCTTACCCTCATACTTGGGCTTCCATGTTCTTGTGTTTGGTACTAGTTTAAATAGCCTTTCTGCAGAAGGTTTGCCATTCTCTGCATCTTTTTAAGTCCCTTCAGAATTTTATATTCACTGCTGAGCTCTTTTCTAATCTACTATCTTCCAAAAAGTAGTGTCTCTAAGCGTTTTGAATGCTTAAAGATCCTTTAGTGGATATGTGATGTCAGCTACCTTTTGATACATACTATTTCTATAATATCCTTCCCAAAATGAGGTGAGCAGAAGAGTGTACAGATTTCCAAATGTGTTTTCACTCTTCCTGTATACAGAACAAAAATAATTTCCTCTGCCTTCTATTTCATACCTCAGGTTATATATCAGTGTTTTCTTTGATTTTATTACTACTATTCAGCTCTGTGCCAAAGATTTCAGAGTTTTACTATGTCCAGATCCCTTTCTTGCTAGTATTCTGAACCACAGCTCTTATTCTCACTTTTATTTACTTTTTATTCTAGTGTCTGTACATATGTCTACATTCTGTTACACACTGTAGGGCATTTATTTTCTCTTATTCCTACTTTATCCAAGTTATTCTCAACTGTATCACACTTTCTATTTGAAGTGCTTCTCCATCCCAGTTTTGCAAAACCAAAACATTTTGTCATCACTCAAAATATTCAGGTGAGTCAGGTGTAAAGTGAACAAAATCAGTACTAACACTGATGCCACAAAGAGGGTGCTGCTATGCCCAGACTTGCAGTTGTTATCTTCAGTACAAGGGACACTGATACACATGAAGTGTATATTGATTTTTTTCACCAGGTTTGTGAAAAAGGTGGTGGTAGATCATTGTTTCTGTTTCCAAGTGCTGTGCGAAACATCCCAGATCTAGGAAGGGTACAGTGAGGGTTAAAGTAAAGGGTAGTGGGTTTCTCCAATTTGCTACAACCTTCAAACAAATCTGGTCCAGACGATAGCTGAAGACTAAAGGTTTTATTTTTTTTCATTTTATCTAAATCAGTCTACCTATAACTGTCTCTAGGACTGCTAACATCCTACCAGAGCTTCTTTACAAAACTGACTGAAAATTAGAACCTGACTAATGCACATACGATTCTGACAGGTGCTTGTAGTGGGGTGTGGACAGGAAAGAAACTATTGGCACCATCCCCTGAAAAAGTTGCCAGTGAAAGGTCAGATCTGTATCCTTTAAAATCATGGGTTGAGAGAGAAGTCGTTTCCCCCGCTAATCCCATGGACCCTTAGTCTACATGTGATTTGCATATACACAGTTATTGGTCCCATCTCTCAGGAAGGAACACAAAATGGTAGGTGAATAGTCCAAGACCTGTAATCATGCTGCTCAGACAGCTCTTTCCATAGATTTTCAAGTAAAAAGTAGTGAACATTTTTTTATTCTAATTTACTGTAAATATTTGGCCAATTGGCCCTAGTGCATTTACAGTAAGTATATTTTACAGTCAAAATACCGTATAATAAAATCCTTGTCTGCCTCAAACATCCACCCACCAGTAAATAACAATCCAAAGAATACCCTTCAAATCCTGCCCAAGAAAACTTCAACCTCCTATGAAGTGATATGCTAAGCCCAGCTTTGTTGCTAGGAAGGAGCTCCTTCACTGAGGAAACGTCTTTACAAGAGGCAGAAGAAAGAGTGGGGGTAATTAAAAGTAAGGGGTGCTGATTGTGTTGTACACACTGTGCACAACACACTTCAAATGGTTACTGACTGCCAGTAGACATGAAAACAATTGTCAGTTAGATTTAGTTACTTTCACTTTTCTGCAGCCAGAATGGAAGGCCAAAAAAATGTTTCAGGATAGTTTTTTTAATGTGGGTCAGAAGTGACAAAGCCTGGCCACAGTAATAGCTGTGTCTAACCTTGGCACAGAAAGAATGCTGTGTTTCTCAAAGGTCTTGATGTACCAGGCTTAAGTGACATCTCAAGAGTGCTAAAGGTGGCCAGGAAAGAAAACAACTCATGTACAATGGATGAAGATTTGTAATATCAAATAAAAATGGCCTCTCTCCGCAAACTATCAAGAGCCGAATCGGTGTAGGCTTTCCTAGGCACAAATGCTTCCATGGAAATAACTGCCAGCAAAGATTAATAGGAAAGGACAACAAAAGCAGAATACAAGTAAACATAAGAACAGGTATGTTGCTGTTTAGAAGTTGTTTGGACCACTGCTGTGAATCCTGTGAATGGCTCTTGGAAAAATAAACATAGCTTTAAGAGCAAACTTTATAGCAAACAATTCCGCTGAAAAATGGATACCGTACCAAAGGCCTAAAATGTTTATTCCTGCATCTACCTTAATGTATCACATTAAATCAAACAGATTGATTGTACAGGGTGTATTGGAGTGCTCCAGCTCCTTTGTGCTATATTTTTGTACTTTTGTATTTCTGATAAGCTCTCTCCATCAGCACTTTGGACACTTGCATAGCCCCAGAGAGTATTTGCACTTCTTTATAAAAATACCAAAACTGTTAGCACTAAATATTGTTTAAAAAGTAAACAAGCACACTAAAGATGGTACAAGAAGCTCTGTGGATTTTGAATTGTTTTAAGAATTGTACAAAAATAGGTGCTTTTACTTTTGTAAAACTGTATACAATCACTTACGAAATGGAGTGTGAATCTAAATTTTAGAAGTTTTTAATTATCCAATGAAAATATGGAGCCTCTCTAATAAAAAAACATATCTTGTTTCTGTAGTGGCAGAGATGGGGACTTTTTCAATTAAATATGCCCTTTGGGACTGAGCCAGCGCAAACCTAACAAAGTGCTCCTCCCATGAAGTTCTTAAAAATAAAAAACAACCTTCACTTTCCAGAGTTCCCTTTCCCAGCCTCTCTGAAGTCAGCATAACCCAACCTTGAGGTCTATATTTAAGTCCTCAAATTCTCTAATTTCACAGCCCATTCCCAGAGCAGTCTGCTCTAAAGTCCTTTTCTGAATAGCAGGGCTTCTCCTTGGCCCAGACAATGAAAATAGAAGTTTCCATCCAACACATTACTGGTGTGAAATCCCCAATGGTGACAAAGTGGAGAGGTCATGGCTTATGTACTCAAAAACCCAGAATTCTGCATACTGTTTTTGCTGCAAACTCTTCCAGTCTAATGTTCCAGCCACACTGGGTGATATCTCTCATGAACATGAGATTGATAATAAATAATTCTGCATAGAACTCTGGTCATTGGCCATTAAGAAGCAGCAAAATCACCAACAGAAGGATCATATGGTGAAAGAGCTTAGATGAGATGGTTAATAGGCACATAGAATATCAGCTCAAGAGACGATGCTCAAGTCTCTTATACTGCAAATGCTGAAAAGGTCAGTGCCATTCGTGAAGAGATAGCTTGCTAACCAAACCTTAGCACTGCATTGGCCACGTACAAATCACTGGTATTAAAAGCATAGAAACGTCCTTAAAATTTAATCCATAGAATTAGTGCACGGGCCAGAAGCTGTAGGTGCAACCACCTGCTCTCAAGGCAGAGCGTGAGCCAAACGATTTTACGAATCCCTATTGTTCCCAATCTAAATGGGCCCTCAAGATTGATCACAACTGTGATTTAGCGGCCAACTCTCAACGACCGCTATCCCTCCACCTTGCTGTGAAGCTGATGGCTGAGTTTGATGCTGTAACTTCAAGGAGCATCTAAGATAGATTCACACGCACAAGAAATGTACGCATCACCACTACTGGAAACAATCAAAATGAACCCCAAACAACAGATTCAAATTGAATTCTTTCACTAGGTGCTAGATTGTCAATATAGTCAGTTAAGATTTCATGACAGCCAAGAAACAGCAGTATAAATGTGGAGTGTTGTATATTCCAAACTCCTCGTTACACACTGAAGAAGACTACACAGCAATGCAGGGCACTAGAGACAGTGTTGACACATGATGACGTGCGCGATATTGATGCGAGTGATTTAGGTGATGAATTGAAAGCCCTTTCAAGATACATTTCAGCAGGATCAACTCCAAAGGCAGTTCTGGAATATATGTGCACAAATAAGATGACCACCCTCTTTCCAAATGCTTTTGTTGCTCTGTGCATACTTCTAACACTTTCTGTAACAGCTGCCAGTGGAGAATGCAGCTTCTCCAAGATGAAGTTAATAAAAACACATCTATGCTCCACAATGACACAGGAGAGGCTGGTCGGCCTTGTAACCATCTCAATAGAGCATGAGCTGGCCCAGACTGCGGACCTTCAGGAAGCAGTTCAAATCTTTGCAACCAAGAAGGCACGGAAAGCACTACTTTGATTATTCAAACAGATGAAAATGCTAGTGTTTACTATGCAAACAAGAAAAGTTACATTTGCTGGTCAGGCGTTTGAAAATTAAGTGTTACTTAAAATTTTTGAACAAGGCATTTTAAGTTGTTAGTTCTCCTTTATTGGGGTAGGTAGTAGAGCAGTACCATGAGAGAAGTCGAACAAGAAGAAGGAAGAATTGAGACCTTTCAAAGTTTTGGCCCAATCAAGGGGACATGGGGGCATCATTTGAGCTCCCCACCTCAGATGCCAAAATTGTGTGGGGCAGCCCTGGTGTAGATGTGTCATAGTATAAATTGTTCACTTAATTTTAACTGCTGAAAATTCTGACAGGCAGTACAATTAAACAGTGGACTTTGAAAAACTGATTATATGACATTTTAAAATAATGTGTAGTATACTGTTGCTCTTCTACTTCTAAAAGGGGCATATCCTATATCAAGTTAGTACCACACTACTATATTATGCATTAGTCCAAACTGCTATATTTTTCATTTTTATTTTATGCAGCAGTGTTTGCCTTCTTTTCAAATTGAGAAGAATTTGCCCATTGCATCAATGATATTACCAGTAATGAGGAATGCCAGATAGCTATCAGTATTAATGAGACTGTGAAAGTATTAAAAAACACAGCCAAGTTACTAAATCTCTGCTATAAAGTTCCAAAATCTCACTTTCTCCAAATATATATCACACACAAAAATTATGTTAAACACATTACGGTTGAAAAGCAAAGCAGTCAGAAGTTAGGTAATGCTAGAAATAAGGTTTCCTGTGCAAATACAGAACACACAATTAATTTGCACCTGTGGAAAGTTGGTTTCAAATGACTTGTCTAGCATTACACATGCAGGGATAGAATCCAATTCCCTGTGACAGCATTCAACTGCCTTGACCATCGGACCATCCCTTCTCCTCTTGCAATCCCTGCCCCATTCGTCTTCCAATTTCTGTGTAAGTATATGCAACTGTTTTATCTGTGTTAGTTATGATGTAGCTGTGAAAGGTTAATGGTGTTTGTCGTGAAATGTCTCCTGGGTGCCTTGGGATATTCAAGGATTACGTAGGTAACAGTTAGATGTAGATTCCAAAGCATCTTTTGAATTCTTTGCAACTTGCAGTGCACATTGGTTGAGTTTTGGACATTGCTCCGATAAGATGTGTCGCCACCAACTCAGAAAGGTGATAGGACTGAATGTAAAGAATCCTGAACAGCCTCTAACAGAAGGATATTGGACTCCCTGGTTGCTAAATTTTTCCAAGGACTACAGAGGGGGAATGTTCTCCCAGATTTCCAGCCAGTAGAACAAAATTGAAAGAGAAAGAGGATTTGCTAGTATTTTACAAGGCTTCTTGTAGATCTACTCAAAGAGGTTTTAAATGAGTTCTGTGGACTCAAATGAGCCCATTGATTTTACTGTGAAATAGCATATCTTTTCTCATAACAATAATTTGTATATTGTCCTATATACAAATGTGTTTCCTTGGCTAACACTGTAGATAGTGTTCCTGCTTATTTTTTTACATCTGGTATGTTAGCATAAAGTAATAAATATTTCTGTTTACCTTACCCTTGTGTCTGATTATTCATAGTTATTTAGACAGTATTAATAACACGGGAAAGATTGGCCTAACAGTGATCTGCCTTCGGAAACATGCTTCATTTGCACTAGATATAGAGGAAGCAGAGAGATCATTACATTGCCCTGGGTAATTTATACAAACTAAATTAGGAACCGATGGCAGCATACATAAAAATAACTCTTAGTAAAAACCCACCTGGCTATTGGCTGGTTTTTGCTTGAAGAACCCCACAATGCTTATTGGGGCAAATTCTGAGTGATTTTGAGCACCTGCAATTTCCACTGAAGTCAAAGTGGGAAAATAACCTCTCAGGATTTCATATTTATTCACTGAAGAATGTACAAATAATGATAACAATGAAAAATGTATGTTCCTTCTTTTCACTTTTTCTGAATAATTTAAGGATATTGGATTCTGATGTTGAATATATTACAAAGAAATTCAAACTCATGACACTCTGCCCAATGTGCCTAGACACAAACCACATTTTCCAACAAAAAAGGCTGTATTTCTTCCTGTCTGTCTTAGGTACACCAATTTAGGGATATACACTGTCATTGCAGTGCAACAAAACAGAAATCAGTGTCAGTTCCCACAGTATTTAAACACTACCCATCCGCAAGGACGAAGGGCTGAGATTGTACCAGAGAACAGATGGCTGTGCTTCTCTATAGCTCTTCTTTGGTTATTTGTCTTTGTTGTTTCATTTAAGAGGTAATGAGAAAAATATGCTGTTCTACAATTTCTCAGGTTCTCTCCTCATCAAAATGTCAGAGGGAAAACAAAGGCTACATTTATTTCAAACTCCCACTTTTTGCAACTTCTTGGGACCTCAGTCTGCTCCTGTTCCCAGTGTATGCACTTCCAGCTTGGACCTAACTGAGCTGATTGACTCTAAGAATGAGCTCATACGAAATGCCCCTCTTTTTTTGAATGTACACTAAGTGAATGTCAGTCAAGCTTAACACATTGAAGACTTGTGTAGGAAACTCTGCTGATGGATGTAGGCTTTAGACATCAACATTTATATAATTAAAGGCTACATTCAAAAGCAGTCTACACTCACCAGAAAACTGGATAAGGGCAATTTGATAAGAGGTTGGCTCTTGAAATCAAAAATAGTCAAAGAACACACAAGTCTTGGGAGTTCCTTTTGATTTGGTGTCTTTTAAAGAAGACAAAGGCTTTTCTGTTTAAAAGTTATATATTAAGGAACCAGTTTATATCCAACAAACTTACTGTGTCCCAATGAAGTGATGGTAGAAATAAGGGGAAGGAAGAAAGGCTGAACATTCAATTTACTTTCCTCTCCAGACTTACGAAACTTTGCTCACCACAACTGCATGTGCTGGACCCTTTGTTTGGCTGATTGGGAGAAAAAATGCTGTTACCCTGTAAGGGCTCTCTCTGCAATTGATGGCAGAGGGGCAAGATTTATCTGGGCAGGGCAAGGAGGAACAGGAAGTTGCTGGAACAGGTTGTGGGGGGCTCTTCCTGGTGAGTTTGGTAGAGTATTTATAACCTAGGCAGTTCCAGGGAAGCCCTATCTCACTGGGATCAGGCTGTCAATACTCCTCATCCCATATGTAGAATCAGAGTAGAACTAGACTTCTTTATGATCTGCTGTTGGCATTAAGCTAGTTGCCCTTTTTCCCTGGAGGCCGGTAAGGAATTTTTTTCCTTGCCGCCAGATTGGCTGAAGCAGTGTAGGTTCTTTCACCTTCCCCACAGTGGGTCAGGGACCTGGTGAGGTGGGCAGAGAGGTTAAGTTAAAATGTAATGACTCAGTAATACAAAACATGTAGCAGACGTCCAGTACAGGTACTCATTACAGAAGGGATATGCTGATCAGATAAAATGGAGTAGAAGACAATTTAGAGGAAAGCATCTATTAAGGAAGCTGGGGAAAGGGGTTAAGAGCTTCTAATATCTGGGACAGTGTGGAGCAAACCCCCACCCCCTTCCTTTTCAGTCCCCTTAACCCTTATATGAGGTGTTGGGTAGCAGAGTCCCAGCAATAGACCCAGTTGGAGCTCCCCAAACAGGTGGGAATAGTTAAGGAAATAACGATGACCAGCACTGTACAATATATTGCCAGGAACACACAGATATTTTGGGTGAATAAAGCTGCAGCCTAATTAAACCACATCCATTGCCCCCTGCCTTTCTTCCAGCAAGGCCAGACAAATTATGGAATTTTGTAAGCCTAAAAAAGTACCATGTATGGTAAAATACTTTGTACATTTGTTTTTCATTAATCTTAAATCAGCCTTTAAAGTAGATACTGTAGAAAGTGTTGTATAACAAAGCAATATAAATCCTTTTATCAATATGGTGGCTTCATCTTCTGTTCTTTGACAGGCCCAGATGAGGACCATATATAAAGGAATTAATAATATATTATCTCCACTGGCTGCACATGGATCAGACTTTGCATAGCAAAGGAGGGGTGGATATTTAACTATAGTTAATAGTCTCTTTTCATTTTATATAATCATAGATACAATGTGTGATCACAAAAGGGATTGTTCTTCTCTTTTTAAAAAACTTTCAACTTTCCTATACCTAAAAGGTGCTCGTGCTACACTTGGAGCTCACATTACTAATAACTAAAAATATACTTGTTGCTAACGCTAAGGGCTTCATTATAAAAGCAAACCTGGGATATCACTGACTTTGCCATGAATATGTTTAAGGAATATGAGGAGGCTGGCAGAATACTGCTAAAAATTGTTGCTTCGCTAGTCACAAGCCGGCTAGATGGTGTCGCTTGAATTTATATAAATAATGCTGAATCAGATTTCTGGTAGGCTAACAATATTTTTACAAAGATTCAGTTTTTAAAGTTGTATGCTGTAATCACAAAAAGATACTGTGTTTGTTGAGAGGAGATAACAGAACCCAAGGCAAAGTTGGTGTTAACTCAGATCATGGAGTTATTCTATGTTAAATCAGTAGCACAAACAGTGTTAACAGAAAAGGAATTAAATTGGTTTAAAATCCAGACTTACCAGTATTTGTCAAGTACTGAACTTTTTTCATCACTCCTCCAGTGTAAACCCCAGGCTCATAACTATCCATTTCACCAGAGACAATATGAGCCACCCTTGCAGCACGCCCTCGGATGGCACCAGCGGCACGATCTAAATCATCAGCATCCTGTTCTCTCAGTGCAAGGATGCACTTGTTTACATCCTCCAGAATGTGGCCTTCTGTGAACAAAACAACAGCTACTTTTTAGATTGGATTCCTTTAGCTGTAATTCCACTCAGACAAAGTCAAACAATGAGTTCATGCTTTCTTGCCAATTTAGATATAGGATATAGCAAACATTTATTTGGGCATAAGACTCCAGCTTTTCCTTCTCTTGTGACTCCTGTTACTTTTCATTTGATATGATTAAAACTGTTATTGACGTTCCAATAGTATTCCCCATTTCAGCTGTATGTGCAATACTGTTCCATTTGCTGTGACAGTAAGGAATCAGGAATGGCCCAAATCTTCAAAGGTATTTAGGAGCCTAACTCCCATCAAAATAAATGGACGTTAGGTATCTAAATACCATTGAAGGTCTGGACCTAAATGTCTAAAAACATACGTGTAAATTAAAGTTCTAGGAAAGTTTTCATACATTCTGGATAGTTGAAGGATGGAACGAGGGGAAGATTTATTACTATAACTGAAGGTGTCCTGTGTAAACGTCTATGGCAAAGTGTTTTATAAAGAGATGAACTGTGTATCTAAGAATTGCCATAACCGAATTAATCTTATCCATGTTCATGGAAATAGGACCATTATTGTTTAAACAATATCTATGCTGATGACTTACAAAATTCTCTGCAGGCTAAGCATATCTGGCTATTCCTCCATATTTTCCTATATGGCTTGCTGGCAGATGAAATACAACATCAATAAAACTGAGCTTCCTATTTTGACTTCCAAACCTTTTTCCCTTTCCTACTTCCACTTATAGCCTAGGTGTCCATTTTTGATTCCTTCCTTTGCCTTTCCTTGCACATGCATGCTATTACCAAATCTTGCTATTTCATTCTCCATAAAATATCTAATCTATCAAGAAAAAAACCACAAAACCACTTTTGCATTTCCGTGAGTTTGTCCCTGAGATCTCATCTCAAAATTGATCAACTCCATTTCCTGCTAGGTTAAGTATGTTCGGTCTTCAAGCAAGATAATGAGTCACCTTGCTTATAATCATATCTTCTGTGATGAGACTGGGAAATGCTTATTTGGTTAGACACTTAGCAGATGCGTCTTTAACTACCAGATGTTTCCTTAACTCACTTTACAAAATGTTGATGGGTCCTCATGAATGTTAAATATCAACTATATGCGAAAGGTAGCAATTACTGTGCTGTATGCTTATTTTTGTAGTGCTATGGAGTGATTATCCTATTTTAGTGTGTCTACTTATGCTTTTTGTTATATGCTGATTTTGTATGTTTTTATTTTGTTTGATCTTTTTAGTGGGATGGTCATCTTCACCCCCAAGCCATTTTCTGGTTCAAATCTTAATGCCAAAGGAATTTTTTTGACTTTCAAAGGGGCTGTGTGTATTTCTGCACTGTATCCTCTACCTTTAGAAACCTGTCCCTAAATGTTTAATTCTTTGTGCCATGGATTCCAAGCTTCTTGGAAATGTATATATTATTATCTATACAGATGTGTAATCTAATATCTCATTACTGTATGGGAAATAGCTACCCTGCTTGACAGTTTCAATTTATATTATCATTAATTATGTTTATGATTTTTTGTACCATGGCTTTTAATACCATATTCCTCCTGCTGGCAACAGTAAGATATATTTATGTTTTATAGACAACTTTTGATTCTGATCTAAAAATAATGATACAATTAGAGAGGAGGGGGACATGCAAAGCTCTTCATACAGGAGAGTCAAATTTTTCTTTTTTAATTAAGGGCCTCAGAGCTCTTGCCTGCTGAATAAGACACTGATTCAGCAAGGTGCTTAAGCATATGGCTAACTTAAAGCATGTTGAAATACTCATGTGCATAACATTAAGTATGTGCTTAACTAATGTAATTAATTGGGGCATTAAAGAAATAGATGATTACTCATGATGGGAAAAATGTCTACTATTTTCTTCAAATAAAATAAATGGTTCTTAAAAGTCAGAGATAACATGTTCATTGACTTTCTACCCTAGAAGTTTCTTTCATATACATCTTGCTATTGAATTATTTCATTTCATATACAGACCTAAAATGAGCCCTTTTTCTCTGCTCAGATGTATTGTAAAATAACATCAGTAAGAGAGGATGTGAAGAAAACAGATTTTGGTAACAACATTAAGAGTGCCATCAAGAACAGATAGACTCCTACACTACACAATAAAGCCATCCAGTTCCTACACCCCGCATGCTAATACAGGATGCATGTTGTTGAACACTGCATAAAGAATGTGTCAGTATTAACTTAAACCTTGTACAATTATATGGTTATAAAAAGGGAATCATGTTTATAGTCATTTAGAAACCCAAAATAACACACCAGACAAAACCCACAAGTGTATATATCATGAAGTATTTAATTGAATACAATGCAGAAACTCCTCAAATATTAACGACCATCACAAACCTCACCACATACCACTCCAAGTGCAAGCCATATTTCTTTGACCTTGCCTACTCTGATATAAACACAGAGTAACATCTATATAATAAACATCCTACCAAAAGAAGACATCCCACACACTTCTCCTGGGGAAAGGATAATAGAAAACACATGTGACAGATGTCAGTCATGTTACTTGGTGAGTATATTGACAACAGAGGTGTCAAGGTTCCTTCCCCACTCTGAACACTAGGGTACAGATGTGGGGACCGGCATGGACACTAAGATTAATTACCAGCTTAGATCTGGTATCGCTGCCATCACTCACAAGCACTACTGTTTTTTCCCTGGGTAGTCTTGAGAGACTTCATCAATTTCCTGGTGAACACAGATCCAAAACTCCTGGATCTTAAAACAAGGAGAAATTAACCATCCCCCCTCCTTTCTCCCACCAACTCCTGGTGGATCCAGATCCAACCCCCTTGGATCTAAAAAACAAGGAAAAAAAATCAATCAGGTATTTAAAAAGAAGGCTTTTAATTAAAGAAAAGAAAGGTAACAGAAAACCCTCTGGGAGAGATTAGCATACCAGCTACTCTCACAGACAACAGATTC
>NC_133783.1:20700308-20740546 GCF_003597395.2 Chelonoidis abingdonii
CCAGGTCACTGGGTGGGGGCTCGAGCCGGTTATGCATTGTATTACTGAAACGGAACCCCTGGATACTGAACCAGGCCCTTGTTGCTGCCAACTTAGAGGGGCAGAAGGGTTACGCTTAACTATCTGTTTATGACAGAGGTATAAGTACTTATATAGATTAGAATAGAAACACTAAGAGGACCAGGGGATGGGAAAGGATATCAATTAGAAAAAAGAAAGCAAATTTAAATATAGAGGACAAAAAGTACAATTGTCTACTAATCACTAATATCAATTGCATTTTACAACACAATAATTTCTGAAGAAAAAAGCATTTAACAATTTAAGCAGGACAAACATTTTCTTGGATGTGCGTTTTCAGAAGGTTCATTCTGTTGCCTGAGACATTAATTTCAGCATTGCACATAGAAAACATTAATTTAAGTTTATATTTTGTTTGGGTTTTACCTTAGAATGTACAAATAATTGACTGGCTGGCAGCTTCTACTTGAGATTAATTTTCTCTCAAGCAAATGATTTTAAGGTGTCAGCATTTAAAAAAAAGCTAAAAAATGAAAAAAATAAAAGTTTCTGAATGTCTATTAATTAGAAAATTGGCAGATGAAAGGGATCAGTTTAATTGGCTAATGAAGGTTTTAGCTTACATGAGAATGGATCATCAGCTGTCTGGGTAAGAGGTTTATAGCAATATTAAGCCTCCCATTCATTTTAAACTAGGGCTGTTGATTAATCACAGATAACTCAGGTGATTAACTCAAAAATTAATCCCGATAAAAAAATTAATCATGATTAATCACACTGTTAAACAATAGAATGCAAATAAAAAAATATTAAATATTTTTATGTTTTTCTACATTTTCAAATATATCTATTTCAATTACAACACAGAGTACAAAGTGTACAGTGCTCACTTTATATTATTTTATTATAAATATTTGCACTGTAAAAATGATAAACAAAAGAAATAGTATTTTTCAATTCACCTCATACAAGTACTGTAGTGCAATCTCTTTATCATGAAAGTGCAACTTACAAATGTATTTTTTTGTTACATAACTGCACTCAAAAACAAAACAATGTAAAACTTTAGAGCCTACAAGTCCACTCAGTCCTACTTCTTGTTCAGCCAATTGCTAAGAGAAACAAGTTTGCTTACATTTATGGGAGATAATGCTGCCCTCTTCTTAATTACAACATCACTCGAAAGGTAGAACAGGCGTTCCTATGGCACTGTTGTAGCTGACTTTGCAAGATATTTACATGCCAGATGCGATAAAGATTCATATGCCTCTTCATGCTTCGGCCATCTTTCCAGAGGACATACTTCCATGCTGATGACGTTTGTTAAAAAAATTATGCATTAATTAAATTTGTGACTGAACTCCTTGGGGGAGAATTGTATGTCTCCTGCTCTGTTTTACCCACATTCTGCCATATATTTCATGTTATAACTGTCTCAGGTGATGACCCAGCATGTTATTCATTTTAAGAACACTTTCACTGCAAATTTGAAAAATGCAAAGAAGAGACCAATGTGAAATTTCTAAAGCTAGCTACAGAACTCGACCCAGGGTCTAAGAATCTGAAGTGCCTTCCAAAATCTGAGAAGGATGAGGTATGGAGCATGCTTTCAGAAGCCTTAGAAGAGCAACAGTCTGATCCAGAAACTACAGAACTCAAACCACAAAAAAGGAAATCAGCCTTCTGCTGGTGGCATCTAACTCAGATGATGAAAATGAATGTGCGTCGGTCCACACTGCTTTGGATCATTATTGAGCAGAACCCATCATCAGCATGGACGCCTGTCCTCTGGAATGGTGGTTGAAGCATCAAGGGACATATGAATCTTTAGCACATCTGGCAAGTAAATATCTTGCGATGCCAGCTACAACAGTGCCATACGAACGCCTGTTCTATTCTATTCTATTATTGATTATTTTAATCACTTGACAACCCTATTTAAACCACTTAAAATAAACGTTGGAGGAGCTGGAATGTTAGCAGCTTGAACATCAACTTTTTGCCCTGAGTTACACCTGTGGATTCCTAATGAATTTAAAGTAATTGCATGGATGTAACTGAGAGCAATATTGATCCTGTGTGTGCTGGTTAAAATAATCTACTTCAGTCCAAGACATTCAGGCCCAGAACTTCAGCAGGTGGTTTAGCTCCATTGAAGCTATGCCAGTATACACCTGCTGAAGACCTGGCCCATCATGTTAGAACCCGAGCCAAAGTCTAATGAAGTCATTGGGAAGATTCCCAATTATTTCAATGGGCTTTGGATCAGATTCGTACAATCACAAGTGCGGAATAAGGGGAGATCGGTGCTTCAGATCTCAGCTTCATAGTGTATCATCTACCCAGCTTAGGGAGACAGTACCTCACAACAATCACATGTCCATTCATGAGTTATTCAAAACTCTCAGCAGCCTGCATTGCACAAACATGTTATCTTTTCTTCCTACTAACCAAGCTCTATAGCACGGCCCTGTAGCTTTCCCCCACCTTTAATATCACATTATTTGATCTGCTTTGCTCCTTATTTTATTTTTTTTAAATGGACATTTATCTGTTCCTTTTTTTAATAAATTTTCCTACATTACTTCAATTTCAACAGGTGACCCACCATTTAAAATGCTGCTAAAGAAAAAGCATTCATACATAGATCAAATCTAACTAGATCATTCTCCTTGTTTGGTTTAGTAAAACACCATTAATCCATAACGCGAAATTGGTGTACACATGATAATCCCCTCTTCATGGCTGTATGCAGTGCAGTCCCCGGAAGAGATGTTCCATCTCCTAGCCAACTGAAAGTAGAAACCAAATTTTATCCCCTGCTCAGAACTAAACTTGAAAAAGGCTTGCCACAAAAACTCTTCCAAAGCTGTAAAAACATATTGAGCATAAAGTAACACTGAACTGCACTGAACAGCAAACTCACTATTCTTTAACAGGCTAGTTAA
Source organism: Chelonoidis abingdonii (assembly GCF_003597395.2). Taxonomy (NCBI): domain Eukaryota; kingdom Metazoa; phylum Chordata; order Testudines; family Testudinidae; genus Chelonoidis; species Chelonoidis abingdonii. The sequence continues at coordinate 20,703,278 of NC_133783.1, forward strand.
AACATAATCCTATGAGGGTTCGACCCTAAAGAACTCCCCTCCCCTCCCCTGCCCAGAACAAATGAGCATCCCCATGAGAGAAAGGAATGTCACTTTCTTTGAGGGCAGTGACTGAATAGTGCAAAGCCAGGTGGCTATTCAGACAAAGGAAATTGCCAGTTTCCTGTTCTCAAACATAGTTAATGTCCGCTAATCCTCACAAATAGGAGTGTACCAGCTCTTAACAGGTATCTTGAGAAGGGAGCTAGAAAAAAGGGGAAAAGATACCCTCCTAGCACTATATACAACAGAAGTAAGGGTATTAATATAAGGGCAGAGGATGGAGAATAAACTGAGTTTTACCCCCTCGCTACAAGAGATATCTGCTGAGGTCAGTATATCTAATCTCCAATTCCTACTGAAGTCTTTGTACCCTGGACAGGGAGTTGCTTTGCAGATTTCCTCATAAAATGATTGGGTTGTTTGGCACAAGATGTCAAACTTAGTTTAGTAAATTGTGCTTCGATTTTCTCTGGAGGTCATAAACCTTCGGCTCTGATATACATGTTATAAGTCATCTGGTAATATGAGTTTCTGACACTTTTCTTTGACTACTGGATGATGCAGAATTATTGATCTTCTGAAACCCATGGTGTATTCATATAGGTTTGACATCTCATCTGGCATATAACTGGGAAAATATAGGGGAGCTAGCTGGACAAAATGATCTTTTATGTGCTTTGACCTTGTCTTTTTCTTCATTTTTCCTGGGCCATCATGGTCTCACAGAATTTGGTAGGGTAACTTTTTTCTTGATTGTTCTCTCCACAATCCTCTGGCTAAGATACAGGGAATTTTCCTTCCTTAGCTCATAAATGGAGAAGGAGAATTCTGCTTCTTCTGTTTCTTTGATTTGCTCATGTGACAGTTTGGGGCAGCTGGGCCCTGAGGTCCCATTTCCATGAAAGAGTAACAGATAGAGTGTGTGCCCAGGCAGTGTGCCAGAGAGGCCAAAGAAAGACAGTCTTGGAGCCAACCCAGACCAAAGGAAGATTAAATGCATATGGGTGCAGCATGGTAGGATCCAAACAGCAGCCAGGTGAATGTCCTGTGGGTGAGCTTTACTAGCATTGTGACAAGGAATCTATTTGGAAAGCTGTTTGGAGGGGGATTCTACAGTACAAAAGAAATATCTGTCCTTCAGTGCATGGAGAGAGGCTTGTGCTACACATTAAATATATCAAACAACCAAGTTGATTGCTTGGTCTTTTTCAGCATGTTTGCTGTTTTGTGGAGCAGAGTTGCTTAGAGAGCTGGTATATAAAAAATTAAGTAGGTAGGGTCTACAAACTAACAAGTTACATTACCACTGACAGAGGTAAGGATTCAATTTTCCCTTTCTACTTGATCTGCATAACAGAAAGTCTGAAGATTGCAATTTTATTGCTTTTGGTGAGAAATGACTTAGCCTTGATCAGGGCAAAATAAATCTGTTTTCTGCCTCCATAGCTAGGAAATGGAACGCTTATAGTTGATGTACTTAATTTCATATTCTAAAAACAAGATCTAGCTAAGAAATTTTGTGCGTTCACAAAAATATTTGTAAAAAACTGGGAGATTTTTAGGATTTACTAATTCTTTAGTCTAAAATGCAAAATAATCATTTTTCTTACAAAATAGTTTATCTGAGTTATCGGTGGGACAATGGATACTAATGAGATATGGAGCAAGGGATATATAATGAGGTATAGAACTTTTAGTTTCTTATTCAGTTCAAATCTGGTCCAAGTCTGTGGTGAGGAAAAAGTTGTTACATTCTGACAAGCTTTCCAGTTATCTATGGGAAACAGTGGATTCACTCCTGTTCCTAGTCCATATTTTAAAAATAATACACAGCAGGCACCTTTGTTAATAATCTCAGAGGCAAGACCAGGCAATGAAGACCAAACTGTCCTTGCTAGGCCCTTCACGTCAAAGCTGAAGAGTATTTAGGAAGCAGTGATGCTTGTGCTATACTTTTTCTGTGGGCAGAGGGCTTCAGTTTGTTCAGTACTTCCAGGGATAATAAATTCACTTTGTAAACTGAAAGTCTATTTCCCTCTGCTACATTAGCAGTATGTGACTGCAGACTTTTTTATATAATTTTTTAAATCTCTTTTACAATGTTAATAACGGAGCATATCCTATTATGCTAAATGCCAGCTATTTTAGGGATGTCAATAAAATATTGTCAGAGGATAATGACCATCTGCTGCTCTTAAATAATTGCTCAGGTAAAGACGCTCATCCCATGGTAACATTCTATTATAACAGCTTTATGTCTTCTATACCAAACAACTGACGTAAATGTGATAAGTCTGTCTGATGCAGTAAAATTTGCCCTCTATGCCTTTGTTGAACAGCAGGTAAAACACTGTCTTTTGCTCAACAAAAACTGGTTTGGGATAGAAACCTCATGGAACCTCCACACAAATATGACAATCATTTACCTGTGATGAACTCAAGATTTTACCTAGTGGTAGAATTGATACGCATGCACCTTGCATAAAATTTACATATGAATTGAAAGTTTCACAAATGAATATTTTCATTCAAAGTGAAAATCTGTACATTGCTCATTCTTGGAATCAGCTGTCCAATGATCTAACTGGTTGGTTGATAATAAAAGATAAGAAGGTTAAATACAATAGGGTGGCAAAGAATTAATACCTCTGTATAGTATAGATATGAAATTCACTGAGCATAAGGCTATGTTGTACAGAAAGCAATGAATACATAAATGAGTAAGATGTTACCATAATGCCAAAGGTAGCAGGAAATTCAGAAACAAAATAAAGCTACAACACACACCTGTTGTGGCACAAAACAGATAATGAGCTAAAAGAGAATAATATTCGAAATTAGGACAATGAAGCAGAAAAGGCTTTAAGTGTCTGCAAAGAGTCGGCAATTGCTAAGACAGAGAAACAGTTCAGATGTTCATACACAGCAGAGGCTGTTTAATACTTGTTTTGAGCTCCTAAAGAAAGCCAAGAGAAATCTTGAAGCAATGAGAAAAGACCAGCTGGCTCATCAGCTTATTCTCCTTTTAGTACTATACCTCCCCTGTCATGCCATCTAATCAAACTATCTTGAACAAATTCAGTGTTATCATCTCAGCAATCTTGCCTGGAAGGCCATTCCTCGCATTTAAGCATCTCTGCATGAAAAACAGATTCACAACATCTGTTCTGATATTGTCTTACTTTAATTTTTGTTTTCTTGCTTTTTCCAATCATCTCTATTAGTCTGAACATAGTAATTTCACTGCTCCTTATTTCACTGTCTATTTTTTAGATCAGGAGTCAATATAGCACAAGAACCAGGCAGACTGTAGATGGAGAGCATCTATTAGTTGATTAATCTTAAGAGTCAATACAATAAATTATGTATGTGTTCCACGATATTTCACATGAATCAGTGGTGTGAATGGCAATCACTTAAAAATCAACATTTTTATCTCTCTCATCAATATGTCCCTTTTATTTAATTTTAATAACATATCCTAGAGATTGAATGAGTGGACAGGCTGCTTACCATTCAACAAAAATGCATAAAGTATATGTTCACATATTGGTACCTGTGTGAAGTTATACCAATCACATACATAAGTTTCAATTTAAAATGAAAAGATTCTATCTGCTTCCTTTCTTTTCACTTTCATTTTGTTTCCTGCTTGCTCCTCTCTGATGTATCTGCTGTGTTAGGCCTCCATTTACAAAAGGAGAAGCAAATCCTGAACTGTAGAATTGACTTTAATGTATTACTTCCTATATTAGGAATGCATACTCAGCAAAGTATTTATATTGTTTGACAGTGAGTGAAGATTTTCTTTTTAAAGGTGCCCATGCTACTCGTCCTGACTGTCATCTTTCTTAGTTGCTTCGTATACATTTCACTGAGACACTGATTCTTCCCTGTGCAATCATATATTACATATTTATACAGACGACAGGTTGTGAAGTACACTTACCATAACTTGAAAATACCTGTATGTGGAAAACATCATAGAGTTATTGTTGTGATTTTACTTGCATAAAGGTAAGGAAATTGGAGATTAGGGCTCACTTGCATGCAATTACTTCTGTGTATATATATATATCTCTCTCTCTCTCTCTCTCTCTCTCTCTCTCTCTCTAAATAAAGTAAACTTACTGTTGGGCAAAAAATGTAGTTAACCTGGAATTACGGTTTTCATTAAGACTGCATCTTCCATCCCACTTTTATATTCTAATCAAGAGTATGGTAAGTTCAATGCGTCTGTCCCCACATGTGCTTGGATTCTGTTAGAACTTCTTTGAATCAATGCTGGGGGCACCTCTGCACTTGTTTCTCCTCCGCTGCATTTTAATTTCCAAATGACCCACAGACTCAATCACTATTTTACCCAGTAGAATACCATACAGGGACAAAATTCATTTTTTGACTTTACAAAACAGCACTTTTATGGCACTAAATTCAGAAGATTTGCCAGGCTTATTGGTAATAAACATTTGGGCAAACAAGTCAGACTGAAAAAGTGCTTGCAGGCAAACAAAGCTCTGTTTCTCTTGCCATTATTGACTATTAAGATTCTAATAAAACATTATCTGAGCTTCGTATGGTATATCAAAGTCACACTGGCTGATCATAATGATGTTTTCTACAGACAAGTCTAACTGCAAAAGTGCTGGTAGGCAAACAAAAGTAGGCTGCTACTCTCACAACTATCAAAATACTGTGTAAATGTTAATTTTCATAGGGGCTGTTCATTTGCTTTCCATTATTTTGAAGGACTCTGCAAACACTCACAAAGTATTTCAAACTCCAGCTGCTATTAAAATATGATTGATAAAATAGGGACATTCACAAACTGTCCTGGCATATTTTTATACAGATGGCAAAACAGAAGGTGATTTTGGTTTGCCAGCCTTAGCCAGTGGTTTTTTTTGTTTTGTTTTATGAAAACCATGGAAAAAAGATGATATGGCAAAATGAACAAGGGTGATGCAGGTCCAGTTCCCATTTATCAGAACTGCCCTCTTCCCCCCACCAATAGTTCAGAGAGAGTAGACTCGCAGTTCAGATAAATGGTTCCAATGATGACACACACTACTACTTAGATGTTTGGTAGGCTTGTAGTTCACGCATCAGCCTGTATCATAGGAACTACAAAATAGCACACAGGAATTCCCACGATGGACGATCCTGCTCAGAATGGTGTACCAGGCAAACAGAGTGGTACCCTGGGAGCACTTTCCACTAGTGCAATTTGCATATGTAAATAAGGCCTATGTCTTGTATGAATATGTTATAAAAGAGGTGACAATTTAGGAAAGAGGTGGTATTTGTCATCTGAGATGGCAGACTTTGAGATATCATGTATGAGCATGTTGTATGCCTTCTGAAACAGATCAAGACAGGGAGCTTGATCCTCAGTTGATGTAAACTGGTGTAGCGCCAGTGAAATAAATGGAGATCCTCCAATTGACAGCAGCTGAAGATCTGGACCATTATAATTTATGTACAGATTACCTATGCAAAATATTACTTCAGTTCTTACTTCCTCTTGCAGTGGTGGCACACTGGGATCACAAAGGTATATTGTAGCTGTTGGACTGAAGTACCTTCCAGTTATTCTTCACCTTCTATACCTCCCATACAGATATCCAGAACACAGCCTGCAACTCAGGTTGGACACTGAGTTCATGAATTTTGCCCTGGACGTTTCCTTCCAATATACTAAGGATCCTCAACTTGATCAAGAACAATTGTATGTCCCATTCAGCTGCTGAAGATACTGAAAAGTATACTGTTTAATAATAATTACAAAAACCTCATTAATGTCCCGTGGCTTGTTATTAAGTTCACCAGCGGGGAGCTTAATACAGAGTATTACATTCAGTGATGTGCCTTAGCACATACTGTATATCTGCTGTCTGCTCAAGTTAGGAAGGAAGAAAAGTTAAACATACCTGAATATTGGCACCCTGTTGGTTAGGTTTCATTTATATAAATGTAAGCTAGAGAATTGAGGACTATAGCAAATGCACCGAAAGCAGCTGCCAGTTAGAATTCAGGCTCCATGGCAAAGCCTAGAGGAGCCTGAAAATCTGGCACTCTGCACCAAAGGACCACCTTATTTTTAAATTATTTGCACCAATAACCAAAAGAGGTTTCTGCTACTATTAACAGCATTTATTCAAATACCAATTTTTAAAGAACCTATATATGTAAACAGGCCTTATTACAAAAGCTAATCAAACAAATTATACGATGCTACACAGTAACATTAAAAATTACTGCTATGGCTGCATCCAGAAATGCATCAGCAACCAAGCTTTTAGGGGATTAAAAAAAAAAAACAAAAAAACACAAAGCTAAATCAAATAAATGTCTCTTGCATCATGTTCAAAGGCTGCCAAAACTGGGCTCTGTCAGACTGATGAGGAACTGAATTCCAAATGCTGTGGCCCTCAAATAAGAGAGCTGTGCAGAGGAGAGCTAGAGCGAGTATGTCTACATGAGTTGGGAATAGCTTTGCTAACTCCAAGTACAGACGTAGACTTAGTTTATGGGCAGGTCTCCTTAAGAGTCCAACAGATAGAGGGTTCTGAGGGGATGGGCTAACTCAGCCTGTCTTTAGCTACACCTCTTTCCTGATTAGCCCTGTCCCCACTTTTTGATTTGTCTTGCCTTCCACCGCTCACGAGCACAAGGAAAGTTGCCACTGAAAACTCCTCCATCTCCTCAGCAGACTTTTCACTTTGGGGCAACTCTGTTACAGTTCAAAATGGCATCACACAATTTAAATCCTCTGTAAATTTAACCTAGTGGGGTTGATTCTCACTTCTGGTAAGACACCTTTAAAATGCCAAGTGGTCTAATATGACCTCATAGTAAAAGAGAGTAAAGCCCAATGTTGGGGTTTTTTGGTTTTTTTTTTTATCTTCCCACTTGAACACTGTTCCTTCAGAAATAATTAAACAATTATTTCAATGATTATATTTAGATTTATTAGATTAATATATATATATATATTGAAAGAGAGAGAGTCAGAAAGTATGCCATAATATATTTCTAATGTAGTTATCATCAAGCCAAAAAAATTTTTTGGAGTAGTGACATGATTTCCCCCTCATTCCCCATCTATAGCTATGCTATGAGTGAGCCTATAATCAGCACTCTTTGTGGCGTAATCATTTGAAAACTTGTCATACGGACTGGGGGGAAAATGTAATAATGTCAACCAGACCTTTGAACATGGAGAGAAAACTGATCATACAGATATAGATAAGCAAGACAGAAATCTGATTCATTTTGTTAGGCATCATCTGAGTACTTACAATATGTTGTGTAATTTGTTTTAAGTGACTTGAAATGTTCCGATTGCTATCTTAATGCTTGTGACTGTCCGAACTAATTGGAAACATGAGCCTAACCATGCACTAGAACTTCATGCCACAGATACTTAAAGACTGAGACTTGACCTTACAATTTATTGCATATGAACATTATTAATCAAGTGTTATTTAATACAGTATAAGCTACAATGATGTAACAAGATTAAAGAAAGAAGGGTGATCTGAGCTTTCCAAACAAGGCAGCTCAGAGCCTTTAAACCCCTGACAGAATGTGATTTTTTCTGTATCTGAAAATAAACAATGGATTATATTGATAAATGAATTGCATTTAAAATACATATTGTTTGTAAATATTAATTAGGGACATCTTGAACTCAAAAAGATCATGCACTAGAAAAATCTCAACATATGAGCGTTTGATTTCAGAAAAAAAATATGACAACAACTGATTGAAGTTTGTGAAGTTCAGTGACAACACCACACCCTAAACTATGGGAATTAGAGAGGTCATTCACTTCTACAGAAAAAACATACAGAAGGCTCACTAAAGAAAGGGAAAATCCATGAGTTTCTTCCATTGGAGGAATAGAATATGCTGATAAGGTTTGCTGCTCATCTAAGAACCAGGCGGTTCAACCCCCAATCTGTGAAGATGCTGATGCGCCCAACTCATCCATGTCTTTACATAGGCTCCAGAGCCTCCTGCATTCTTTGGTTCTCAGACCACATGGGATCACCTAACTGATTCTCTTTTCATGGAAACATATTTAATGGGCACCACACTGCCTGGGACTCCTACACAAGCAGCTTCCTCTGGAAAACACCTTTAAAGAAACAGCAGGGAGTCTGGTGGCACCTTAAAGGCTAACAGATTTATTTGGGCATAAGCTTTCATGGGTAAAAAACTTCATTTCTTCAGATGCATGGAGTGAAAATTACAGATGCAGGCATTATATAATGACACATGAAGAGAAGTGAGTTACCTCCCAGTCCCTATTCAAGCCCAAATTAATGGTATTAAATTTGCAAATGAATTTTAGTTCTGCTGAAGCTAAAATGAAACGAAAGCTTATGCCCATATAAATCTGTTAGTCTTTAAGGTGCCACTGGACTCCTTGTTGTTTTTGTGGATAAAGACTAACATGGCTGCCCCCTGATACCTGACACCTTCAAAGAAAGATTCCCTAGCATGATTAGGTTCTGTGCATAAAGTAATAAAACCTGAGACTGCATGATGTTTTTACATAAATTACATATTGGATCGAAGGGAGTCAGGCGGAATATGCACACCTCCCAGCTCCTCCACCTCTGCAGTGTCCTGGGAAGGAAAGAACGGTGTCATAGAGACCATTGTCTCCACTCCTACACTGTTCTGCACAGGATAGGGAGATCTTGGACAGAGGGTCCCGTCCACACACTGATCTGATCATATCAAGCAATTTAGAATAGTACTCTGAATTAAGATTGAATTAAATTGCATTTAATATACCACAATTTTGACATTCATGTCACAAGCTTATTTTATACTTTTAAAGCCTCATTCTTTATTGCTGGATCAGTGTAAAGTGTCCGTTTTTATCCTCCTATAGAGCCTGATACAAAGCCCACTGAAGTCAACGGAAAGATGCTCTCTGACTTCACTGAGCATCAGGCCCCTAAATACTCTCATGCTTTGATTCAATAGACACAGAATCACAGTCTCTTGTAAGTGGATACTAACTGAAATTAAAGATGGTGTAGGTTTACCCACAATGACCCATTTAACACAAACATGAAATTGTTCATATTGTTATGATAGATGTCTTAAAGTGGATATCATTAAAATGTAATATTTGCTGCTCTTCAGGGATTGCAGTACCCTGCTATCTCCCCTTTCAAAGAACAGGAAACTAGAAAGAAAAGTAACTAGAGTTACTGCATGTACCTAGGGTGATGAGTATTGAGCTGTTATTTTAATAGTGCTCATTATACCTACAGTATGTACTAATTATATGACAGAAGATTAAGGTAGTAGATAACTATTCATTCAGTCAGCTGGAGGAGGAGAGGATGGGCTTTCATGCAAATTGATCAGATACATCTGAAGGACTACATTCATCAAACAACCTTATTCCTATCATAATACCTTAGACAGCTGTTACCACTAGACACATTATACAGATGGAAAGACCCCCCCAAATAACAATGCCTTAGAGAATCATGGACATGTTGACATCTACACAAAGCCATCTCCAATTTGTCACAGTTAATGCTGCTTAAGCACAGTGCAGAATGAACCTGTGATGACTGGCAAGAGAAGTGTTTTTGAGCATTAAAAAAGCTGTCACAGAAGTACCTGTTCTGAAATATTTTGAACCTAAGACCATGGTAAATGCAAACTCACATGGGCTGGTGTTGGTATTCAGCAGGATGATCACTCACTTGAATAGGCTTCTAAAGCACTGACTAAATCATGAGTGAACTAAGCCTTGCGCTCTCTCTCTCTGATCTCTGTTGTTGAGTTCCCCCTCTCTGATCACCACATGTTCTGTTCCACATCAACTATGAGTCCCCTCATCCCCTGTTCCACATCAACTATGAGTCCCCTCATCCCCTTTCACAGTCAATTCCCATGCTACTGGGTCTCATTTGCTATTGATGTTCATCTAAGACAAGCCCATGGTGTTAGCCTCTACTCCCCAATAGTTACAGGGTGTTTTCCCTGTAAATATCCACAAAGCTACCTTGTTATTCACCTTCAAATCCCTCTGCAAAACTCATCTTTGCTTTGATGACTACATAAAACTTGACAACAGTTAGGCTGCTAGTGTGCAGAGACTGATGCCTATCATGCTGACCATTGTTTCTCATTGTTTACTTGTAATTTCCCATCTATCTGTGACCATCAGATGTGTCTTGTCATATAATTGAATTGTAAGGCCCACTGGGGTAGACACCATTTTTTTGTTCTGTCTTTGTACAGTGCCTACCACAGTGGGTTCCTGGTTCTACAACCAGAGCTCTAAGTGCTATGCTAATAAGAACAATAATAATTAATAAAACAAGAACTACTAAGTGCTTACTGAAAAAAAAATCTCTGCTGTTTTTGGTTGCGAGTTTCATTCATTAATATGTTTGTGACTAGAAATCAGACAAGGCCATAAAACCTTGAAAGCCATATTACATACCATTACATACAGGATAGCAGTGATGGAGGGAAGGGGAGATCTAGTGGCTTTAGAAAAGAAAAGTTTGAAGGGGAGATATGGGAAAATCTAGGTGGAAGTGAAAAATCTTGATTGGAAAATTCAAGTTCTGAGAGAACTGGGGTAAGATTTTTTTCTAAGGACAAATATAACTTTTATTTTAAACTACACATGAGATAGAAACAATTTATTATAGAACCTATTGGTGATTCCATTTGTGTGTTCACTTAGTCTTAAAGACATTTCCCAGAGTATCTAAGGGCTTGTCTAGCTGGCACAGCAATGTACGCTAAAGGAATGGGATTTCTAAAGCACACCAGCAGGTTGTGTAGTAACTTGCCCATGTAGAACCTGCTTGCATGCACTGGAAGTTCCCTAGTGCACAGTAACATAGTGCTGTTTCAAATTGCTGTTTTGAAATAGCACCACATTAACACACACACACTAGGAAACTTTCAGCTTGCACCAGCAGGGTCTGCCTGGGGCACTTAGTGAGCAATATGTCAGCGTGCTTTAGAAATCATACCCTTCTACTGTGTGTTGACAAGCACTAAAACTCTGTAGAATCCAAGGAAAAGGAAGATTAAACAGATTCTACAGAATTGTGCTAAAACTTTCAAACGCATCTAAATGACTTGGGAAATGAAATCTCATTGACTTTCAGTAGAACTTAAGCTCTTTTGAAAATTTACTGTTTGCCTCTGCCGCCGCTGCAGAATTCCAGTGATCTTAACTTTAGCTCACCCCCAAAAACAGTACCTTCCAGGTTTAGTTCTTACTACGCTTTGGACAAAATATGTGATAATCAGTCTTTAGAATATGTGATGATCAAAAACCTAGAACAAAGGTCACATCATCAAACAACAGAGAATGAAACTGGAAATGATGGAGGATCCATTTACTCAAAATATACGAAGTTTTCAATAACCTCAGTTGACAATTCAGCATTGTGGATGTCAATAGTTTACAGCAATAAACAGAAGCTTCATATGGGACAGAAGTAAATTTAGGTCTAAAATGAGTGATGCACTTAGTATTAATGGTACACAGTAGAGCAGTACAGTCTGTTTCCAGATACTGATTTAGTGAGGTGAAGGACAGATGATAGCTAGAGAATTAGAATCCTTCTTTTTGGCAGGAACAAGTGGCATGGAAAGAGCTGCATAAGCCATGTTACCTACTCCCTGTTCACATCCCATTTTACTGCTGTCCAGAACCTGTCAGATGGTTTAAGTGAACAGGGTAACAAACAATTCTTCCTGCTGCCTACAGCTTCTGGCAACTAATTAGTGGGGCAACAGTTGCTCAGAAGTAATAGGCAGTTGGTTATTTAGCAACTTATTCCTTATTAAGTGCCAGGAAAATACTGTAAATTGTCATATTAGCTTTAGTTTTAGCTTTGATTAATCAACTTGTTTTACCATGTATTGTGTTCTTGGTCCATGACTAACATATTCCTGAAATCCTGTCATTTTGATATCATGGAATCCTTAAACTCTTACTATACAACTGAAAATGAATGAATCAGCATCAGTATGACACAAAGTGGCCCTGACACAGAGGTAATTCTGGGGGGCTGGATATTTTCTATGAAAATCTATCCACAAGACCTACCTGAAGATCTGGTAACAATACATTTATCATTGGGAGCTCAGTTTGGATCCTGAAATCATTCCTGAGCTTCTTGAACTGAGATTTAGGCATGCAAGTGAGTCAGCACACAGACCCTGAGAGAAAACTTCACCTCAATTTCCTCTAACATAACCCCATTTTAACCAACAGAGTGGCTCTGATGGGTCCCAGAGGGAGTAATGTCCATCTAACTTTGGTGGGAATGGTAGGTTAATGTCATTTAGGGTGAAACTCAAAGGTTTGCAATCCATATTCATCCAAATTTCAATGTTCCCAATTTCTTGCAAACCTTATATACATATATTTTTACAGGGTTTGCAATTCTTATTCATCCAATTCGTACTTATCCAAAGCTTAGATAAGTTCGCAAAAATGCTTAGTATGGAGCTTCTTACGAGGTTTCTAGAATTTCTGCTTTTGGTACTAGCAAGAAATAACAAGGATTTTCTTGCTGTACATTGGTATTTCCAGTTCTAGACCCTTCTGGAAAGATGGGAGGGGGGGGACCAAACAATTCTATGAACATTTCAGAAGCTTAGAAAACATTTGATTTGAATTTGGACAAAAAATGAAAGGTAGTTTCCGAGGCTAGAGGGGACTTTTTCCCCCAAACCAGTTTGCCAAGCTCTAGTACAAAACTACAATATATCAATGTATTTCAAAGAAGTACTTTGAAGATGATGCTTATTAGCAACCCTCAGTTGCCAGAAAAAATTTACTGTTATCCAGCAGTTCTTGATAAATGGAAGGCAGATTTGCAAGGCAGCAAGTAGGAAAGGAAGTGCTGGGACATGCCTTGCCTGGCTGCAGCCCTGCAAACCTGCCTGCGGTTGTATATACATAATACGAACTTGTAATGAAGAAATCTTCAGCCTTCCACACTCATGCCTCTCTAGGTGAACTGAAATCTTTCATGTTTAAAAGGCTATGAAAGAATATTAATTGTATTGCCATTTTGTACCATATCACTATGTGCTACCAGAGCCTAACAAATGAAATACAAATTGAAAATGATTTTTTTCACTTGTTGCTTTAGTTTAATAAATAATGTTAAGTAAAAGATTACAAATGCAATGCCTTTGGAAAACCTTTTCAATTACAGGAAAGGCTACACATTTTGGCTCATATAAATAATAACCTTCAGTATAATGCAGCAACTACTACATTACCAAAGGGCATCCATCCTGCAAATCCTGATTCCAGCTAACACCATCATCTTAGCAAAATCGTTCAGTGGCTCAGAGCCCAGCAATCTGTCTCTCTCTCTCTTTTTAATATGTTACTTTAATAATATTAATGTGCTGTTTTAGATGTGGAAGTAGTTACATAAAATCCCCTTTGTAGTTTGTATATAAGAAACTGGACACAGCTGAAGTGAAAAATGAAAAATTCAGAATCTAAACATATAATTTAATAATTTGTCTTATTTCTTATGAGCAAAAATATTGATTTATACTAACAGACTGCTTAGAAACAACTAAACAAAATTACCTTGTTTGCAAATGATATAAACTACGTATTAGTATAATCTTGAACTCAATCATTTTCTATACAGTTTTTGATCTATGGTAATGAACACACATAACCAAGTTGGCTCTGAATTGCTCCAGTGTCATTTCAGAGTAACTCGGTTGAAATCCATGGAGTTACTTGCACTGTTATACTTAAACATGATTTGGCCCAATATTTTTTAAAATAATTATTGTAGCAGAAAACAATTTTCATGATATAATCCAAAACAACACTCATTTCTTTAATTCTTTAATATAAAATGAGACTTAAGGACATGAAGAAAAATATTTAGAAAAACTGCATGTGGCTGTGTATCATGCATAAACCAAATAATTTAAAACAAATCTCTTCAGGAAAGTCTCTCTTGCTCTGTACTTATTTTCCTGATGTTTCTTGCTGCTTTTAAACATATCTGTGATTTTGGTGATTTTTCGAATGTTAAATAGAATTCTTTTGAAGTTAAAATATGTGTTGAGCTGAAATGAAAAATGTGTGGCTTATAGCCAATCTAATCTAACAAACTGAGCTATGTCCTGTGCATGCTGTCTAATTGTGAATGATGCTGTGGATCACTTTCATTCTTTTAGTCAGTGGCTCCTAACCAGTGGGTCATGATTCATTTTTGGGTCAAAATCTAGTTCTAGCAAGATCACAAGCAGGTGGAACTTCTAAAAATACTTTAATGCAACAAAATGTGTAAGAAAAATGTACTTTATCACCACATCTACCTTCATGTTGTATTAAGAAAATACTATCTAAAACCTTCTCACTTAGAGAATGATCATTTAACGTGTGGGCGTGCACACGGGAGGGGAGGGAAGGGGATAGTATAGTATAAATACTTATACAATTGATTATACTTTCTCAACTTAAGTTTCTTTTAGAAATATAAAAAATATAAAAATAAAAAACAAAACTTTATTATTTTCCAAAGCAAAAAATTAAAGGCCAGTTTTTTATACCTTTATTTACATTAACAGTGGGACTATTTGTTGTATAAGGTAATATTCAATAGTTTCAAGGAGAATCATGATTGGGCCTATTATTATTACACACTAGAGTATGGGCTAGATCTCAAATCCAAAGCACTTCCAAATCTCCCATTCAATCCAACTCTCGCACTGGCATTCTATATGTCAAACTACCACTAGTTGGCAGAGATTTAAAGCACTGCTGGTATGGATATTTATGGTTCTCTACCTATGACTGTAATACTATGGGTCAGCACAGTAGCAAGGTTATTGTGATTCTGTAAGGGTGGAGTTCCAGGATCTGGGATATAAAGAGAGATGGGACAGCATTTGAAGTGTGTGTCCTAAAAAAAACTCAGCTAAATTTAGAAATTGCTTTGAGTGTACCAGATGGACAATATAGCATAGCTAAGTGAAAAATTAAATGTCACAGTGAATATCCTAGATGCTACATTATAAGAAGCTCTTTTTTAAAATATGTGATAGGATAGAAAATATCTGATGGACAGTGCATAGATACAGATTGACTGTTTTAAGAAATGAAGTCTTCATTTTATGTGTGTGTAGCTGACTACTTCTCTTGGTCAGAATATTGATACACTGAACAATAGCGGATAAGTTAACTGGTTCAACCACTGTTACTGCCATACCTCCCATTTTCCTCTAGTTTGTATGGATCAGCGCTGTAGGGGGAGAAATCATATATGCTGCAGGCAACGCATGTACCAGGGAGCTAGAGAAAACAGCAACAGCATTATAAAAAAAGAGCAGGATGAACCAAGGATTAGAAAAGGTAAGGCACTTCCCTTTGGAGGAAGGGAATGGATGCACTGATGATAAAGGAAGGTAAAGTGATAGAGGAAGATGTATGGGAGAGGATTAGGACTCAGTCCATGTTTGAGGGTGACACACTATCTATTGCTATTGGTTTTAAGAAGCTCAGCTACAGGGAGTAACCTAGACCTAAATGTTTCAAAGTACCCTTTTTGAAAATAAGAACAGGGTGATGGAGAGACAAGGATCTGAAATGAAATGGCAATTTCTCACTTAAGAGATCGGATCCCTGGATGTACTAAGCCATAGCCACTTATGTTACTGACAGAAACATTGAGACTTTTTACTCCTGACAGCAGAGGACCTTAAGGATCCTAAATCCTACACTGCCAGTATGGCACCTGATCTGAAGGAGCCCCTGTTATTTCATCTCTGCACCCCTGAATCCACCAACTCTGTCAAATCACTGCAGTCCTGGCCTGCAGTTTCATGTGCTGAAGTATGCAAATTCACTGGGGAGAGTGAGTGATGACTGGCAGAATTACTTCTGATGCCACAACGCTCCCTTGCCTGCAGTACCAAATGGGCATTGTGTGGAAATGTGACTTCTCCAGCATTGTGGTTTCCTGATCACCAAAATCAATAGGATACTTTCCATTCATGTCCTAATTAGTCTGTGAACCTTTGGAATTGATTGGACACAGTCTTCAAAAATTACCATGTTACAGACAGAGAAATGCCATTGAGTTGAGCATGAAGTCTGATTTTGCTCGACCAATAATCTCGCCAAACCTTCCAAACATTTAGATCTATTAGACTATGGAATAGTCTTCCAGGAGCAGTTGTGGAGGCCCTGTCACATGGGACATTTGGACCTAGCCTAGTCAAAGCAAAATATATATTGATTAGGGCTGTCACGCGATTAAAAAAATAATCACAATTAATCATGCTGTTAACCAACAACAGAATACAATTTATTTAAATATTTTTGGATGTTTTCTACATTTTCAAATATATTGATTTCAATTACAACACAGAATACAAAGTATATAGTGCTTACTTTATATTTATTTTTATTACAAATATTTGCACTGTAAAAAATAAAATAGTATTTTTCAATTCACCTAACACAAGTACTGTAGAATACTCTTAATATGAAAGTTGAACTTACAAAATTCAACAAACAAAATTGTACGTAATTATGTACAAAAAAAGCATTCAAAAATAAAAATGTAAAACTTTAGAGCCTACAAGTTCACTCAGTCCTACTTCTTGTTCAGCCAATCGCTAAGACAAACAAGTTTGTTTACCTTTGCAGGAGATAATGCTACCATTTTTGTTTCCAATGTCACCTGAAAGTGAGAAAAGGGGTTTGCATGACATTGTTGTAGCTGGTGTCACAAGATATTTAGTGCCAGATGCACTAAAGATTCATAGAGCAGCAGCCATACAATTTTCTCCCCAGAAGTTCAGTCACAAATGTTAATTAATATATCATTTTTAATGAGCATCAACAGCATGGAAGCATGTCCTCTGGCATGGTGGCTGAAGCATGATGGGACTTACAAATGTTTAGCATATCTGGCACGTAAATACCTTGCAACATCATCTAAAAAAGTGCTATGAAAACTCCTGTTCTCACTTTCTGGTGACATTGTAAATAAGAAGCGGGCAGCATTATCTCCTGTAAATGTAAACAAACTTGTTTGTCTTAGCAATTGGCTGAACAAGAAGTAGGACTGAGTGGACTTGTAGGTTCTAAAGTTTTACATTGTTTGGTTTTTGAGTGCAGTTATGTAACAAAAAGTATATCTACGTTTGTAAGTTTCACTTTCACAATAAAGAGATTGCACTACAATACTTGTATGAGGTGAATTAAAAATACTATTTCTTTTGTTTATCATTCTTACAGTGCAAATATTTATAATAAAATAATAGAAAATGACCCCTGTATACATTGCTGTAATTAAAATCAATATATTTGAAAATGTGGAAAATTATCCAAAAATATTTAATAAATTTCAATTGGTATTCTATTGTTCAACAGTGAGATTAAAACAGCAATTAATCATGCTTCATTTGAGTTAATTGTGTGAATTAACTGGGATTAATCAACAGTCCTAATATTGATACGTTAGGAAGGACAAATCCCATATTGGCAAGGAGTTGGGCTATATGTATTAATAGGTGTTTTCATCTCTGATTTCTGTGAAAATTTGTTCCCCATTTAACTAACTAATGAACAGACTGCAGAATTCACCAGTTGCACTCTTCCTTCCTTCCACTAAAGGCCAGAATCTAACCGGGAATGATGAGAAAACTGACCCTACCCCCACCTACCCCACCCTCCATGCAAGGGTCAGCATAATTATAACTCCCTCCCAACAGTCCCTTTGGAGGTACAAAGCAGATCTGTCTGGATGTGCAAGGGAGACCACCCTACCCATCCTAAGTGGTGAAGCAATAAGCACATTAGATCCCCATCCTGCCCCATGGCTGGAAGCTGAGGCAGAATGAGACTGCTTTCAAAGAAGGGATGTGCCTAACTGATACAAGTGAGCTTGTACAATTGCTGTAAGGTGGGAGAGGAAGTGGATGCAATTTTGCTGGGTGGTAAGAAGGGAACAAATATCATTGAAAGGCAGAACAGAAGCTAGTTCTAAAGAGAGGAACTTATGTGCCACATATTCACATTGCTGTAGCAAATCTCTCTTCTTTAGAATCATCAGGTGTATCTTCTAAGTAAACTCGTTGCTGGTGTTAATTGGGGCAATCCCACTGAGGTCAGTGGAGCACTGCAAATTTACACCAGCCAAAAATTTGGCCCATTAGCTCCTACGTTCCAGGGGGCACTGTATCCTTTCGCATACATAGCAAATGACTTTTGAGTTACCTCCAGCTGCTCTCTCATGTTATTTTGTTTTCTACTGCTCTCTATTTTCTTAATACTTTCCATGTATTAAAAACTTTATGATATATGAGTTTCTAAATATAAGACTATTTCTGATCTAAGACTGCTGTGTCTCAGTTCCTGTGTCTACTGACTTCCATTATGATTCGAAAAAAACCTGTACCCATATACCTTTATTATAAGGGATATATTGCCAAGTGCCCATATGGAGGATTAGTAGGCTCTAGAGACGAATTTCAAACCTGTTCCAAAGGAGAATTTTAGAAAACTATCAGCACTTTGTCTGCATTTCAGCCATTTACTTTGCTTCCATTTCAGCATCTTCTCAACTACATTCAAGGAGAAAGGAACCCAGCATTTTCCTAAATCTCGTTTGTCAATTGTTACAGTCAGTCATACAGCTCTTGGCAGTTATAGCAAGGTCAATGCTGATTCATCCATTCTCCCTCTTGGCAGTGCTATCTGATTCACGGCAACTCTTCAGTTAAAAATTTATTCCCGTCCGCCTACACCTGAGACATGTCTGTTAGCCCTACCACAGAATTTCCTCAACAGTCCAGGCTGAATACATTTATCTATTCTGAATAGTCTCAACCCTTTCCCAGTTTAATTTCTATGAAGAATAGACTTTTGCAGTGGCACCATTAAAAATGTTGTGTTGAAGTAAACTTTATTTTTCACACTATATTGAAAGCAGCATATTGTCAATCAGTCTACAAGCTTCCACATCTCCAGACTTGTTACTCTATATTTAGGAGTGGAGAGGGTTTGGGTTGTGGGAGTTTTAATTAACAAAGAAAAGAAAAATTAAAAGAAAAGGACTAAAGCATAAATAATAAGTTCTCAGGAGAAAGGCAAATGTGTCTTGCTGAGGGAAACTCATATGGGACTTTTTTTCTTTTCGTCTTTTATATAAACTTGCACCTTAGCGGATGTGTGCAAAAATAACTATCTACAATTTCACCCACTAGCAAGGGTGGCAGGGAACATATTACTGAGCCATGTGCTAACAAGATAATCCATGTGCTAACAATGGAGCTCAGACAACTTCTGCATATACTGAAGGACTACCTATGCAATAATGATACATACAAACTTTGTGGTAGGTTTAACAGGTATTGCTTTTTAACAAATTAAAAATTTTAGAGTTAGACATTCATGTATGAATGATTATCTTTAATATTTAGTAAGAGTTGCATGTTGATTTTTTTAAAATCAATATTTGTATGTGTGGGGTGGGGACTTAAACTACTACCCACACAAAGAAGGGGGGCATGATCAAATACATTTGAGAACCACTACTCTACAGACCACTCACTGCAATGATAACTCTGCCCCTTTAGGATGTTAACCTTCCATCCCCACCTGTAGCAATCTACCCCAAGGACCAAAATATAAAGAAGAGCTACAGTGTGTATGACCCTGAAGTAGAGAATAAAGAAATTGAATTTGATGCTGATGGCAAGGGAAAGCCAGTAAAAGGATTAGAAAGGGTCTGGATGCGACTAGAGTGGGGGGTAAGGTAGATTTTTGACAGACAAACCCAGGGATGTGATGCATGGGAGATGAGAGAGGAGAAGGCTGCAGTAGTTAAATTAATGAAGATCTGGGCAAGGATATTTAGAGTGGAATGGATAATGGATAGATTGTGGAGAGGCATCCCTCAATGGCATATCACAGAACAACCTATAAAAGAAATTTCATTTTCAAGGAGACATGTAAAGAGGCAAGCTTCTGTTCAGAAGTGAAAACAGTACTCAAAAACCAAAACACTAGTTTCTGTTCCTGCAACAGAAGCCAAAAGACAATAACAGGTTTTGAGAAATGTTTAAAGCAGCTTATCTCCTCTGCAACTTTAGATATACCAGGCAAGAAGTGTGCATTCTAGAAGTCTGAATCTGAATGAGACAACAAAAAAAACAATCACAGGTCCTGCCAATCCTAGACACATTCAGCATTGCTTATGCTTGTGTTACTTAAAATACTGGTATAAGTTATGTTAAGCTATGGACCAGATCATTAAAAAATTGTGTTTTTGTCTGTTTGTATTTAAAAGATAGCAGCCAGGGTAGACTATTGTTTACATGACTGGAATTCTAATTTGAATTTTCTATATTTATAACAGTTTAGAGTCAAGAGAAGTGAATATATAACTATTAATGTAATAAAGTTTTGTCAATTATTTTTCCCTGTCTCACATCCGAATTTTAATATCAAATATTTTGATTAAAGGATGTAAAAGAATTTAAAAAATCAACAATAGAAAATGATTACCCCCAGCTGTGTTTCTGCCATACCTTCCCTAGTTTTGAATACATATAGCTCATAAAAAGAGAAAGCAATAGTAAAATAAGAAGGAAAAAGACAGTTTACTTTACCCCCCAAAAAAGAAAATTACAACCTACAATCAAAACTAGAGTTTCCTGGGAATATATGCATCAGTTGCATTAGTATACTCAAATTACTGATTTCATTTTAAAAAAATTCACATTATCACAATAAGTAGATGCATCTCTCTTTTACATTAATATCACTGAGTTATAAAGATTAATAACCCACATTTTTCCTTGCGTAAATTAGCTAACCAAAACCAATAGCCTGCAATGGATTCTCTGTTATTTGAGAACTACAGCAGGGCTATGAACAATGTCATCATCATTTACAATATATGACCATCATAGTGACTTTTTAAAAATATAATTCATTAATTGCATTCTTTACTTTGCAAATAGCATGTATCTATTTGAATTTACTTGAATTTGGATGTCCTCTTGGCTTGTTCATTAAACTAATTTTTTAAACAGCTTCTATTTCTGCTGGGGGATGAGGTTAGAAATGAATTAACACTGGGGAGTAGTAAATTCACTTTAGGAATAAAAATAAAAAACAAAACAAGACAAAAAGAAAAAGTAGCAAAATTCTCCAAGTTTATGAACATCAGAAAATGGAAGAAGTCCAAAAAAGTAACAGAAAAAAATGCTAATATTTAGTGGGTTTAGAAAAATATGGCTCATTTAGTAATCCTATTCTTCTTTAGTGCTTTACTAATATTCATAATTGTTTCTAACAATCAGTACTAAATTAGTTTCTTTTTTTTTATTTCCTGTAGGTACGAAACAGTGATTCAGTTCTCCTAGTTTCCTTCTCACTCTGTCACAAGGTCCAGGTACCTTCTTTATTCAGCGAACACCATTTTTTTTTTAAATAAAGGTTTACATTCAGAATGAGAGCAAGTCATTAAATTTTGTTCTTTGTGTCATGTTTCATTTCAACTACCCCTGTTGTATGTTAGGAAAGACTGACCGACCCATCAGAGTCCTAGGTTGGATGTGGGGTGACCTCTGGTAAGCTTTTAGTATGTATGCAGGTTCTTTCATTGTTTTTATATGGCATTCCCTGTAATGCTTTTACTTTAACAATAAATGCAGTTTGCTTTGTAAAGGCTGGCAGGTAACTGTTGTACACGGTTATAGGCCCTGGAGAGAGATTAACCACAGGTGCTGGATCCCAGCCAGACTTACTAAGGAAATCACAGTGAGGTGCAGTTGGACTGCAAGTATGAACTGCCAATATGGAGGGGAAGAGACATGAGTCTCTGCCCACAACAGGTGACACCTGGGAGCCGGAAACCTTAAGAGGTGCCCTTGAGGAAAAGCAGGTAGAGGGAGGGATCAAAAGTCCAGTTAACCATGAAACTGTGAGGAATAGCATTGCGGGACTGGATGGGGGAATCTGGATTATTAAGATTCTTATTAAAGGACAAGACACAAAGTCAATTATCTAATTTTAAAGAAGATATGCAGGGATACAGGTTAAAATGCTACACTGATGATCCTTAATTTAGGTTGCCTATGCCACTTTTGTTCCAAGCTTCCCTGGCCCCGTCAACCCATTACAGCAACTCCAGCCAATTCCCTCTGCATGATATTTGAGCATTAGAATTCAAGATTACACCCATGCTCTATGTTCTAAAGTTTTCTTACACACTGATTTGAACTACAGTTTTTCATCCCTGTTGAAAACAATATTGTATCGGCTCTTACGAACTTAAGGGATACACTTGAACTGATCTGCACAGAAAAACAAAACACATGACATAATATCTTGCCCTACGTATTTAAGATGGAGTTTTATAATAATATATATGACAATAGGAATCTCCCCAAATAAACAGCCAGACAGAGCACTCTATTCAGCAAAGCACTTAAGTGCCTGATTATACCTTTACAAATCTGGGTCTAAGTGGTGAAAGCAGTACCTAAAGAAGCTGCTCTAAACATTGTTTACCATAACTATATGAATTTTTGCTAAGTCACTGGAGAAATGTTTACTTACTTACGAGCCCATGCCTACATATCACTGGTAGTTAAGCTACAGTATCTGCTTTTACTTAGTGTGAAGAATTATGAACAATGCAACTGTGCTCAGCCAGATGGCATAATACACACTAAAAGAACAGGGCTTCTATTCTTTCCAGGCTAGTTTCCCAAAGATTTATGAAAGTCTTTTTCCTATTAATATAGCAGTCTTTAACTTATGTTCTTCTTGTCAATTTTTTAAAAAAAGTATTTGAAGCATACAATTTAAATTAGATGTAAGTATCTAATTAGGCAAAAAAATGTTCAATGAATTCAAAAGGCAAATTTTTAAACCCAGCAGATTTTATACCAGGAGATAAAGAGCTGAACACTTTAACAAATTAGAAAATGGACTCAGTTTTTCTTCATATTAACATGTATAGTACTAGGTATAAAGTTTTTCGGGTCACTTCAGCGGAAAATCCTTACATATTCTTGAGCTCTGTAAGCCATGGAAAGGCTCAGATGCTGGTTCCAGAACAGGCTGATCAATCCAGGCAACATTTTTGATCTTCTATAGAAGGGCAAAATAATACCAGGCTGTACACATCTGTGCCAGGGAGATGAGAAGTTACTTGGAGGAGAATCGTTCATGAAATAAGCTACACGCTCTATTCTGCAATTATTTATGCTAGACCCAGTCCTAAAACAATTGCTGGGGTTGTGCCACCTGTCTGAGCAAGATGAGTAGGGCTGGCATGCTGTTAAGCAGGGCTACCCTTCTTTGGGCAGTACCCTACTTTGACCAAGTATAACTAGTGTGGCAAATTGCCAGTACTGTTCTCTGGGTCTCGCGCTCTCTCTTCTCTGGGGTAGGTTCAGGGCGATATTGCTTGCCTCTGAACCAGTTCTTAATCACTCCCCTAGTGTCCTTGGAGGAAGGGAGTGGAGAGGGAGGGACCTGGGCCCGCCCTCTACTCCAGGTCCCAACCCAGGGGCCCTGGGGTTGTGGTGAACCACTTGACTAGCGGTTTCTTCCCCTGGGTTACTTCCCTCTCATACCCGTCAGCTCGTGAAGGGCTTCTCGCCTCTCTTCTATACAAGCCTGGTGCCCCTTACCTAGGGTTTCTGTTGGGCTTCCCAATCCACCGCAGCACTCCTCCAAACCTTCTATTTCTCTCTGGACAAACTCTTCTCTTCTGCAATCTGCACTCTGCTCCAATCCAACCTTTCTCCTTCAACTACCACCCCCTGTCTGACTGAAGCAGGGGTTTATATCCCATGACTGGAGTCAGGTGCTCTAACTGGAGTCAGGTGCTCTAACTGGCCACAGCTGTTCTAGTTAATCTAAAGCAAACCTTCCTCCCTTGGCAGGGAATAAGGCCCCCTGCTAACACTCTTATGCTGCCATCTGGCCATGCTGTATCACACTAGGTATTTACATTGAAGCACATTTCCTCATGTTCCAAAAGCCTCAGAGTCAGACTTACAAAGGTATTTAGGTGTCTACAGACAGGTGCTTAGTGGGATTTTAAAAAGTGTCTAAGTTAGGTTCCTCACTCCCATTAAAAAGCCCACCCCCTACAAAACAGTTGTACAAATCATTTTTCACATACAGTGAAACTGATACTTTTTGGTTTTTCACCAGATTTACTCATTACAAAAATAAGAAACACCTTTGTTAAGATTTTAAAAAAGTCAGAAGAAAATGTAATTTAATGAAACTTTTGCAAATTATGATGATTTTGTAAAGTCAAACAAAATTTCACATTACAATTTTAAAAAATGTGTAATATTTCATGAATCCAATCATCAACAAATCCCACAAATTTTACCCAGTTTTTATTTGACGATAATAGGTTATTAATAATTCAGTGGGCAAATGCAGATTGTAAATTTTTTGCTCCATGTCTGTAAAGAAGTATAAACACTGTAGCAAGAGCATAGAAGAGTATGTGACCCTCACAGCTTAAAACCGCAATGTTCTCTCATATATTTCTAAGTCAATTTTTGTGGGTTCTGGTATATAAGCTTTCTTGCATTAGTAAAGCAATATTATTATTTCTTAAGCTCTATCCAGCTCTAAATCCCATCTGCACCTGTTAGCCTAGGAAGCCTGCTGCAATGCAAAGCCAAACAGGCTATTCCACAAGGAAAGTCCTCCTTCCTTGCAGCAAAGTCACAGTGTGCTAGCACATGCTATGACCTCTTGACACAGGTGCTATGGGGAAACAAGTTCTTCTCCTGTCAGACAAGAAGTGGTAATAAATTTCAAAAGATCACATGCCCTGAAAACATATCCCTAGTTAAATTCTGAGTGAATTTAAGCCAAGAAGAAAAAGAGAGGAACATGGGTTAAATATTTCCTCTCTGACTGCAAAACAACCGGAGGGTGGTGGGGGCACGGAAGTCTCAGTAGTTTTGTACAGGAGATGTCATACACCTTTTACAGCCATCCTACAGCTATAGTGATCAGTAGGAGACATCCTTTCACCCAACACAAAGTTACTGTTTTTTAAAAGAAACAAACAACAAGCTCAATCATTTCTGCTATCCTTCCACCTTTGATGAAACCACCTAGGAGTTTATATACCTGTAGATTGAGGAACACTATTGCAGATATTTATAAACTACCCGCATCTCAATTTAGGTTTCAACTTAATTTCGTGCACCAATGTGGTGCATGCACATTCTGGAATGCTATATATCAATTTGTGTAGATAAAGCCCTAGAGGGCCAGTGCCAGCTGTGGGTATGTGTAGAGAGCTACTTTAATGGGTGATGCATTCTTGGGCAGGATTTAGACATAATTTTTAAAAAAAAGAAAAAGAAAGAGAGAAAGAACACATGCACTGGAATCCCAGGCCTTCACCCTCAGGTCTGACTTCCCTGATCCCCATGGCAACAAGAGGCTAGTTTTGGACCCCCATGTAGCTGGTTCTACACAATGCAAGGATTTTTCTACAGAGAGAATCACCAGCTGACCAAGTATGCTAGTTTTCCAATCCCTTTGTGTTGATGAAGGGGCACAATGGAGCCAGAATGTGGCCAGAGATCTGGCTCCATGCTCCTGCACAAACTTGGGACTGCTTACCATTGGCTAGCTCTAGCTGCTGCACAAGGTGATGAGCCATTTAAATGACTGTTTCTTAACTTAGGAACTACACTTACTTAGATCCAGCACCAGTGGAAATTCTAGCAGACCCCATTTTCTTTTTCCTGTGGTGTCTGTTCATTTCTACTGGAGGACAAGTAGCCCCGGGAATGAAGAGGTTCATAGTCTAGTTTTGTGGTCTGAAGTGGTTTTAAATGAACTAACTATAAATAGTATTCTTCTATAAGGGGAAAATCCAGCCAGCATAACTTCCTAGTACTGGTGCTGTTTTAGTTCTGCTGCATAAGTATGTGTGAGCTGTTCAGGAGTATGGACATGGAGCTCAGCTCTCCAGGAGCCTGTGTAGGAGTACACAAGTGGTGGGTGAAGGCAGGGTACAGGAGGGCAAGGAAACGTGAGAACAGAGCAAGTTAAACCACTGCTAAATGGATCCTCTGGTCTCTCCAACTCTACCCTTTTTCAGGGTCATGTTACAGGGTATTCAACCTTTGGGTTACAATAACCTCTATGAAGAACCTTGGCAGCTGTATCACATGAGGAGAAGGAACTTGTCTTTGCATGTCCCCAGCTATTTGGACTCTGTGTTGGACTAATGATCTGATCCTAAAAGCTGGAAACTGTACTCAGCATCTTTTTACATTCCTAATATATTATCACAGTAAATTGCAATGGTCATTAAGCATCTTACACAATTTAGGATACTGTATTTTTAGGCCCCAGTTCACAAAGAAAGATTTAGGAGGTTAGGTGCTTTTCTCCCATTAAATTTTCCATTTAAATCAGTGAGCAGAATTTATATGCACTTTATTACAGAAACATAAAACGCACATGTCAGCATGAAGATTTCCTTGCAGATATCAAAGTCTAGCATGTATTTCATTTTTTGCTGCAGAACATATTCAATTATTTAGAAATATTTAAAGTGTCATGGGTTTTCATTTCTCACAGTTATTTTCCAAGAACTTGTGGGAACTCTGAAAATATAGTTTCACTAAACTGTTTTTTTCTTAGATCGCATAAACTCTGATATACTGTATCCTGGGGAATTCATTTTTCACATTGCCTATAGATAGGACATAAGATAACAGGCATTACTACTACAGAAGGATCCAGCCTTTTCAGTGAAGTAAATGCATTTGCTGTGTATGAAGCTTGAAAGTGAATATGCTGTACAGTACAGTCACACCTGGCTGTGCTGTGCTGTGCTTGGGTTTCCCTTAAATCGATTTATCTGAAAGATTTCATTATCAGCTAGATATATAATACGTGTTATATGATGAGGGATTATATAACATATAAATACACACACACTTAATAAAATGGTTTTATGAACAGATAAGGATTAACTAACTAGCTACTTCTTTGTGGAACAACCAACTTGGAATAATCAGCTGCAGAATGGACTTTATACCATGTAAAATACAGTAACTGTACACACATAATATGTGCAGAAAGTGATGTGATCACATCACCCAAGAAAAGCAAGGCTGGGATTAAATATCCCATTTAAGGAAATGGTGAAAAAACAATAGCAGAAAGAATCAGAGCTCAGGGAAGGAATTAAGCTCAACAGCCCTAATTCAGTAGGGCATTTAAGCATATGCTTAAATCCATCCCTATTCCAGGAAACACTTAAGCACATACTTAAAGTTAAGCCTGTTCTGAAATTCCGTTACATTCATAGAACTTAAACGTCTTCTAAATTTAGAGATGTGTTTAATTACTATCATGAATGGTGATGGGTTGTTGATTCTAGGCATATGTAAGAGTTAATCTTCCAGGTAGTCTCAAGCACAGCTGTTGTAAGAACCCAAAATATCAATTTTTCCCAGCTGCTTTGAATTTACTAGTATATCATTTTTCTTACCTTGGGGCCAGTTCATAACTTTCATTTTGTATAGAATAATACACACAAATATAGTTTTAAAAAAAGGTGAAATGTTAGATAATGTTATTTTTACTGCCTGAAATACACTGTGGAAGATCAACTAATACATCCCAAATTTAAAAAAAAACTTCTGAACTCTAGTACAATATCTTTTCTGATAGGATAGATACAACATAATTTTTAATAAAAACATTATTCAAACAGAATACTGTCAAGGCATATGAAACTTCACGTTACAGACAACAACTTTAAGACAATTCATATTTTATCCTTTTTCTAAATTAAACTCTGTAATGCCACTTGATGAGCCACTAGGTACCAACAGAGCGGTATGTTGATTAAAAAATTAGTTAATAATTAACATCATGTATTTGTAAAGTAGACGTGTCATAGGATTTTTGAAATAGGCCTATATCCAGGATTTTCTTCCATGGCAGAATATAAATACAATATGAACAGATACTTCTGCTGGTGGTGGTTTTACGGTAAAGATTACGAAAGCAGGAGATAGAGCACCATTCCTGAACTTCCCTAGTACAAACTTACTATTGCTTGGTGGGGAAATGCCCCTGGTGATGTCCTTCAAAAATACCCTATCCCTGAAGAGAAGCAACACAGCTAAAAATTCCTTCAATAAACTTATTTTGCCAGGAGAGTGAGGAACTTTCTGTCTCCAAGCACAAAATTAGGTTGACTCCATTAATGTCCAAGAAGAGTGCTGTTTACTCAAGAGGATTCTACTTCCAGCTGGTTCCAATTTCCATAAGCAATGTGTTGTTCCCAAAGGGATTAGGAACTTTTGTAAGGCAGTAATTGTCCAAGTTAACTCCCTTTATAATAGAATGGATCTACCTATTCAATAAATAACAATGGTTTCAAACTACTGTAATTCCATTGACATCAGTGAAACTCCTCCTGCTTTATACTGCTGCACAATCTAAATTGGTCCCAATGAATGGCATGGGGAACAATGGCTGTACTCACCAAGATAGTTTTAGGGTTGGCACAATGTACACTAACAGTAAGAAAATAGTTAAATTTTGCTCAGAGATATTGGGTCAAATTATGCCTTTATGCGCTAGCAACTCTGTTGACTTAAATAGAGCTGCATAGGTGTCAGAGATGGAAGAATATGGCCCATAATATGTCAGAAATGAGATAACTAGTTTGTTTCCTTTGTTTAGATGCTGAATACTCTTATTAATGCAATACATACAGTTTATTAATATTGAATATATCTTTAGTGAATATTATTTTAAAGTACATTTTTCATGACCAGATATTTATATATCTTGGCAATAGAAAATGAAAATGTGGAACTAGTACAGTACCTCTGTTTATTTAGGAAGCATTTGCAATGTATCTTAGCATGAATGTGAAGTTTAAAAGAGTGAAAAAGCTATACAAACAGGAAAAACTCCGGGGAAGCATATTATTTTAACTGTTTTCTTTGTATTTGTTTCTTTGACCAAATAGGTCTGCAGAATAATTTATACATTTTGATAAGGGAACTCAAATTTGCGGGCCCAATTCATTTTATTTCACACTTTGTGTAGTCATTTACATCAGTACAAATAAAGTCAAAACAATTCCACTCCGATCAGGCAGCTTTGCACTGACCTTGTTCTGGTATGCATGATTACACAAGGTGCCCAGCAATGGTGAATCAGACCCACCAGTATCACAAGGCAAAAATCAAACCTGGCTAAATACCCGTGGGAGAATTCTCTTTGCAAATCTAATCTCCCCCTGCTTTCCTGTTGGATTCTAGGGAAGTGAGAATTTTTTCCTTGTTTTTAGATCCAAAGGGATTGGATCTGGACTCACCAGGTATTGGTGGAGGAAAGGGGGGGTGGAGGGATGATGAGTAATTCTTCCTTGTTTTAAGATCCAAGGGGTTTGGATCGGGTGTGCACTAGGGAATTGGTGGAGAAGTCTCTCAAGGCTACCCAGGGAGGGAAAGGTTTTTGGGGGGGAAGAGAGAGTTTCCCAAATGTCTCAAACTATTTGTTTGGTGGCAGCCAGACCAGATCTAAGCTAGTAATTCAGTTTAGGGGCTCACATGCAGGTCCCCACATCTGTACTCTGAAGTCCAGAGTGGGGGTGAAACCTATGACAATGAAGAACAGAGAAGTTAAAATAAAAAAATCTGATTCTGAAAATTAACATACCTGATACAGCAAGAAAATCGTCAATGCTTGTAATGTCATCCACAGCTTCAGTAAGAACATGTATGTGATTCTCCCATGTGCTCTTATATATTTCCATGCTGTTTTTTACCACCTGGCTTTTTGGTCTGGCAGCAAGAGCTAAAGCTGCATTAATAACCTGCAGAAAATAAAATTATATTCTTGATTTCATCTGAAATAACTAAAATGCATAACCGATAATAAGGCGGTATTTCTGTTTTCTGAGCATTAAAGATATTCATCCTTTCCTTACATTCAAAGGAGGAATGCTTGTCAAATATTGTACGTTAACCTTCCTATTAACTGAATTAGAGTTCAGTTGTAATTTTAATTGAATAGGACTACAAAATATTCTTTAATTGGACAATTCATAACATAAGCAATTCTGTTTAGTAATATGCAATCTATTTTTGTCAGTATAAGATAGTTTCAAAATATTTTGATGTACAATCCCACTTTATTAGGTACAAATAAGCTTTTACTACATCATACAGAATCAGAAAGATGTATAAGGTCAGTTTGGGGTTTATAAACCCTTAAGAGTAGCACCTATCATATTGTAAATTACCTTCGCTGAAGTTTTCAAGGCTTAGACATGGTATAGGGAGGTGTATACCAGCACAAAATATCATATTATCCCTGCTATGTATTCATCAAATGAAGAAAAAAAAAATCAGAGCACCAAACAAAAGACACCTGAAGAATTAAACAACAAAATAAAGAATCATATTCTACATCTCAGTGTAATATGCTGGCAAAGTAGATTATGAGAAAAACATACAAATTGGAAAGAATTCACAACTCTGCTCCATTGTCATCAAGTGGTTATAGCTGAGCAGTTCCTGGTTCTAAATTCAGCTGAAATGCCTTCTCATTGCATGATCTTAAGGAAGTCTATTGACCTTATGCTGGAGCGTACCCAGGGGAGTAATAAAAAAAACTTGCACTAAAGCTGATAGACTCTTTCCCTGTTTTAAGTGTTTTAAAATATTTCTTCCCTAGACACAAAGAGCATATAAAATTGAAATTAAAAATACATACTAAATGGATAATATCATCAACTTTTTCAGGAGAAGGGGAAAAAACACAGAATCCTGAATTTAGTTCCTGACGGACAAAAAATTTCTCATTTCACATGTACATGAATTTCAGATGAAAGAGTGTAGAAGAGTGTCCCACCAGCCAGCATGTCCTGACATGGCTGGGTGAGGCATAGTAGGCTTTCCTCATCTAGCAGCCCTGCAATGGTTTGCTTCTTGTTGTGTCTCAGCCCTCCAACCATATCAATTAAAGGCTATGTCTGTTGTGAGCTAGGCATGTGGTTCCTAGCTTGCACAGGAACAGTTGTGTTAGTTTTCATCTGATCTGAAAATCATAACGCAGCCATGGTCACACAGGCAATGGTGGCAGGGACTAGCTTCCCCAAATACCTATGGGGTCCAGGCATGTTTGCATTCATGGCAGCTAGCCTGTGCCACCACTCACCATTGCCTGTGCTACCACAGCTGCACTACTGTTTTTAGCATGCTAGCCATGCCTCCCAACATGTCAAATGGCTAAAGCAGAACATTCCCCACAGGGCTCCCCACTGCCCCCTCCCAACCAGCTCCCCCACATGGATGCTCACCACAGGTCTCCCTCCTCCATGGCTCTCCTCAGTTCTCCTTCCACCTGACTCCTATCAGGCCCTTCCACGAGAACACAAACTCCCAACCTCTTCTGTCCTAGGTCTCCCCCTTCCCAGATCAGCTTTCTCTCTTTTATACAGTATCCTGATCCATTCACTGCTGTATCCAATAACTTCAATTAAGTTACTCAGTCAGGACCAGCTGGAAGATAGCTGCTTCATCACAGGCAAAGCAGAGCCTGACTTTCCTTGATGAGCCAGGCAGCATATGACAAGGAATACATTGGTAAGGAATAAAATAGCAAAATATACTATAATAGATGAACTATGAACAAGTTTATTACTAATATATATGACCTACTGTACTAACCTACAGTATGCCAGTGCTACATTGTACATTAGGGAGGCAATCTTAAATAATACCCAGTACATGAATAAATATGTTAAAAGACCTGTTTCATTGTACAAAAAGGAAAAGCAATCAAGAGGTCTCCATGCTATTCAAATTACCACTGATACATTCTGTAGATTTCCAATAAAAATCTCCCAGCCTTGACTTTTCACTAGTGTAAATCAAATTCTACCAAAAATTGCTGAATATAAAAAAGGGACTGTTATTAACGCGAATTCACCTTCTCCTCTTGGTTTTTGGCTTACTAATTCCACAATTATATTATCTGTTTACATTATATTTCAAGCTTGTTGACACAGGGACTTTTGCCTTTCTATATATCAGTGTAGCACCATCAACAGCTAACAAGCAATAAGTGTTTATTAAACTTTTCAAATTTAGAGAAACATAGTTATACAATTTTTAAAAGGGCAATTGATTTAATTCTGATGAAATGTAAGAACAATGTATTAAGGGAAAGAATGCTAAAAAACTGAGCACTTACAGTACAGAAGTCCTCAGATCTGAATGTTTTTATTTAAAAGCATCTTGTCCTGTGTTTTCAACAAAAAAATATATGCCAATAATGAATTGCTTGATTAACAATTAAGATGACATGGACTCTTCACAGAAAAAAAAATACTTTACTGAAGCTAAAGCTCATGATTTTATTATTAAGCAGCCCTTGAGATAATTACAAAAAATGTCATTTCCTTGCATGCAGTGCTGTACAGGTACAGATTAGTCATTCAGAGTGTAAAAAAAACTCTTGATTTCATGAAACTTCCTTTAAACAAAAACATTGACTTTAGAAATTATAGGTTTTTGTCACAGGCATCTCTGATGCTAAACAAGGACTGCCCAAGCTGTATTTATTATATTCTAAATATTAGGTGTGGGTCACATTCTCAAAAATCTGGGTTCATGACCACCTTGCCCTTCTCATATGCCTAAATGGGAGGGGAGGCACCTTGCAAGATCTCAGCACATTTAGGAGGAAGAGCTTCTCAGTACTGAAAATGTGAAGTACCACTTTTTTAGCACTAGCTAACTCCTAGACAGTGCCAGAGGCGAAAGTGAGTTAGCTAGCTATAAAATTATCCACATTTAATATTTAGAATATACCTCTACCCCGATATAACGCGACCCGATATAACACGAATTCGGATATAATGTGGTAAAGCAGCACTTCGGGGGGGCAGGGCTGAGCACTCTGGTGGATCAAAGCAAGTTTGATATAATGCGGTTTCACCTATAACGCGGTAAGATTTTTTGGCTCCCAAGGACAGTGTTATATCAGAGTAGAGGTGTATAATAATGACACAGAAATAACATTGGTAACTTAGATTGAAGGTTGCTTTAAAGTACCTTTCCATGTGATTGCAAACACTAAAAAGTAGTAAATCACCAGTCACATTTACAGCCAACATAAAGCCAATCGCCACACATAATGACAAAAATAAAAAAGGAATCCTACAAAAAGTGCAAACAGACAAATTCCTAAGGACAAGTACAAAATAATAGCACAAGCAGTTAGGGACAAAATCAGAAGGGCTAAGGCACAAAATGAGTTGCATCTAATTATAGATAAAAAAGCAATAAAGAAGAGGTTCTGTAAAAGCATTAAGAACAAGAGAAAGGCTCACTACTTAGTGAGGAAGCAGAGTTATTTATGGACCAACACCAAAGCTAAAGTGTTTAATGCTTACTTTGCCTCAATCTTCATTTAAAAAGTCAGTTGTGACTAGATGCTTACACAATTTATATTAACAAGGTGGAAGGAATACAAGACATAATGGGGAAAGAACAGGTTAAAGAATATTTAGATAATTTATATGAATTCAAGGAGCAAGAGCCTGATGAAATTCAACCTAGAGTAATTAAAAGAATTAGTGGAAGATATCTCAGAATCATTAGTGATTATCTTCAAGAAATCATGGTGGAGAGGGAAGTCCGAGAAGAATGAGGAAGGACAAACATAGTACCTATCTTTAAAAAGAGGAACAAAGGGGACCTGGGGAATTATAGAGCAGTCAGCCTCACTCTGATACCAGGAAAAATACTGGAACAAATTATTAATCAATCTGTAAGCACCTAAAGTATACCAGGGCGATACACAATAGCCACATAGATTTTTCACGAAAAATCATGCCAAACCAACCTAATTTTCTTCTTTGACAGGGTTACTGAACTGAATGGGGGAAGCAGTAGACATCATATATCTTGCTCTTACTCACTGAAGGACTGTCTGGATATGTGGACTCTCTACTCAGACCCTATGCCACCAGCACTCCCAGCTATCTCCATGACACCTCTGATTTCCTGAGGAAACTACAATGCATTGGTCACCTCCCAGAAAACACCATCCTAACCATCCTAGCACGCCCCTTCTCTACCTACGCTACATTGATGACATCTTCATCATCTGGACCCATGGGAAGGAGACTCTAGAAAAATTCCACCACGATTTCAACAACTTCCACCCCACCATCAACCTCAGCCTGGACCAATCTACACGGGAGGTCCACTTTCTAGACACCACGGTGCAAATAAGTGATGGTCACATTAACACCACCCTATATCGAAAACCTACCGACCGCTATGCCTACCTTCATGCCTCCAGCTTCCATCCCGGGCACATCACACGATCCATTGTCTACAGCCAAGCACTGAGGTACAACCGCATCTGCTCTAACCCTCAGACAGAGACCAACACCTACAAAATCTCCACCAAGCATTCTCAAAACTACAATACCCGCACGAGGAAATTAGGAAACAGATCAACAGAGCCAGACGTGTACCCAGAAGCCTCCTACTGCAAGACAAACCCAAGAAAAAACCAACAGGACTCCACTGGCCATCACATACAGCCCCCAGCTAAAACCCCTCCAACGCATCATCAGGGATCTACAACCCATCCTGGACAATGATCCCACACTTTCACAGGTCTTGGGTGGCAGGCCAATCCTTGCCCACAGACAACCTGCCAACCTGAAACGTATTCTCACCAGCAACTGCACACCGTACCATAGTAACTCTAGCTCAGGAACCAATCCATGCAACAAACCTCGATGCCAACTCTGCCCACATATCTACACCAGCGACACCTTATCTCTAGCTTGCTTGCTAGCATATATATACCTACCCCTGGAAATTTCCACTACCTGCATCTGACGAAGTGGGTATTCACCCACGAAAGCTCACACTCCAAAACGTCTGTTAGTCTATAAGGTGCCACAGGATTCTCTGCTGCTTTTACTTGCTCTTAATAAGTCTTTTGATACAGTCCCACATGCCATTCTCATAAGCAAGCTAGGGAAATGTGGTCTAATTTAAAATACTATAATGTGGACACAAAACTGGTTGAAAGACCGTACTCAAGGAGTAGCAACCAATGGTTCAATGTCAAACTAGGACATGTCTAGAAAGGTCCCATAGGGGTCTGTCCTGTGTCTAGTACTATTCAAAATATTTTGATTAATGGCCTGCATTATGGAGTGGAAAGTATGCTTATAAAATCTGCCGATTACACCAAACTGCAGATGACACCAAGATGAGCTTGCTAGCACTTTGGAGAAAAAGATTACAATTCAAAACAATCTTGACAAATTGGAGAGCTAGTCTGAATGAAATCAACAAAATGAAATTCAATAAAGAGAAATGCAAAATATATTTAGGAACAAAAAAATCAAATACACAAACAAAAAATGGGAAATAATTGGATATGCAGTATTATTGCTGAAAAGGAGCCAGGGGTTACAGTGGATCACGAACTGAATATGTGTCAACAATGTGATGCAGTTGCCAAAAATAAAAAAGGTGAATAAAAATCTGGAGTGTATTAAAAGTAGCGTGTCCAGTTCTGGGCACCACACTTTAAGAAAGATATGGACAAATTGGAGAGAGTCTGGAAGACAGCAAAAAAATGATAAAGCTTTAGAAAACCTGACCTATTATGAAAAGTTAAAAAACTGGGCATGGTTAGTCTTGAGAAAAGAATGCTGAGGGGGGATCTGATAACATCTTTAAATATGTTAAGGGCTGCTATAAAGAGAACTTTGATCAATTGTTCTCCGTGTACACTAAAGGCAGGGCAAGAATTAATCAACTTAATTAGCCGCAAGAGAGATTTAGGTTAAATATTAGGGGTTTTTTTGTTTTGTTTTGTTTTAACTGTAAGGAAAATGAAGTACTCGAATAAGTTTCCAAAAGAGGTTGTGGAAGCCCCATCATTCGAAGTTTTTAGGAACAAACATTTGTCAGGGATGGTCTTGCACTTGGCCCTGCCTCAGCATGGGGATGATGGACTATAACACTTCTCAAGATCCCTTCCAACCCAACATTTCTATGATTCCATAAGCCCCCGCTATTACAACACTCAAGCACATACTGTCATCCCTGCATACAGTTTTAATTTGCAATATCAGATTTTAGTTAATGTAGGGTTTCATTCTTTATTAGCATTTTGATATTCCACTGCTACTAAGTCTTCTTAAATGAGTCCACGGGTGCTCAGGCCACAAAACATTTAAATCTCCATTATGATGTACTGGCTCTAGTGAAGGCACTGCACCACAGGCATTTTTTTCCCCAAAAAGTTACGGGGAACATTTATAGCTATTAGGATTCATTTTTATAAAGATAAGTGCTCAGCATTTCCATCAGTTATAGTATTACCTTTGGCACTAAACATGCTCTTTAAGTAAATACTTCATGGTAGGTATGACAGATAAAGAATAGCACATTATCATAACACAAGCCTTAACCACCACCTTTTTCCGCAGGAAATTAAATATGTTCCCTTGCTTCTATCTTTCATAGAATCATAGACTTTAAGGTCCGAAGGAATCATTGTCTAGTCTGACCTCCTGCACAAATCAGGCCACAGAATCTCACCCACCCACACCCGTAACAAACTCATAACTTATGTCTGAGCTACTGAAGTGCTCAAATCATGGTTTAAAGACTTCAAAGTACAGAGAGTCCTCCAGCAAGTGACCTGTGCCCCACACTGAAGGTGAAAACCCCCCAGGACCTCTGCCAATCTGCCCTGGAGGAAAACTCCTTCCTGACCCCAAATATAGCGATCAGCTAAACCCTGAGCATGTGGGTAAGACTCACCAGTCAGACACCCAGGAAAGAATTCTCTGTAGTAACTCAGATCCCATCCCATCTAACATCCCATCACAGACCATTGGGCATATTAACCGCTAATAATCAAAGATCAATTAATTGCCAAAATTAGGCTCAAACCATCCCCTCCATAAACTTATCAAGCTCAGTCTTGAAGCCAGGTATGTCTTTTGCCTCCACTGCTCCCCTTGGAAGGCTGTTCCAGAACTTCACTCCTCTGATGGTTAGAAACCTTCATCTAATTTCAAGTCTAAACTTCCTGATGGCCAGTTTATATCCATT
>NC_133783.1:20740956-20770116 GCF_003597395.2 Chelonoidis abingdonii
ATCCATGACTAGAGTTTTTTTATTCAAAAGGCTACTTTTAAAAAATTAAAGGGAATTAGTAGGAGGTGGATTGGACTTGAAGAACTTGTGTATCTAAAGTGGAGAGGCTGATATTCAAGTCAAAGTGCAGAAAGTATCAGAAACCTTGCTTTGGTGTCAAGGTATCGAGGTAGCCGTGTTAGTTGGATTCTGTAAAAAGCAGCAAGGAATCCTGTGGGCACCTTATAGACTACAGACGTTTGGAGCATGGCTTTCATGGGTGAATACCCACTTCGTCAGATGATATTCCACCCAAGAAAACTCATTGCTCCAAAACGTCTTTTAGTCTATAAGGTGCACAGGATTCTTTGCTGCTCCTATCAGAACTTGCATCCAAGAAAGGAAAAAAACCTCATATGCAGGAGTTGTAGACCAAGCTGGATGAGGCAAGCATCTCAAATAGGTGATTAAGAAAAAGCATAAGTCCTACAAGGAGTGGAAGATGGGAGGGATTCAGAAGGAAAGCTACCTTAATTGAGGTTCAGAACATGTGGGATCAGTGAGAAGACCAAAAGCCATGTAGAGTTGCGACCTTGCGAAGGGAATTAACAACCAATAGTAAAGGTTCTATAGCCATATAAATAAGAATAAAACAAAGAAGAAAAGTGGGACCACTAAACACTGAGGATAGATTGGGGTTAAGGATAATCTAAGCATGGTCAATATTCTAAACAAATAACTTTGCCTCGGTCTTCACTTCACTTGAAGCTAATGAGAGCTTAGGTGATAATGGCAGTATGACAAATGGGAATTGAGGATATGGAGGTTAGATATTACCATATCCGAGGTAGAAGCCAAACTCAAACTCTTTATGGGACTAATCGGGGGGCCAGATATCTTCATCCAAGAATATTAAAGGAACTGGCACAGAAATGCCAGCCCATAGGCAAGAATTTTTAATGAATCTGTTAATACCCTACTGATGACTGGAGAATGCTAACATAGTCCCTAATTTTTAAGAAAGGGGAAAAACGGTATCTGGAATCTATACGACTTTTAGTTTGATATCTGTAATATGCAAGGTCTTTGGAAAATTTTGAGAAGAAAATAGTTGGCATTGAGATCAACTAGTAATTGGGCAAATACAACATAGGTTTGACAAAAGGTAGATCGATGCAACCAACCTGATTTTCCTTTCTTTGAAAAGGTAACAGATTTTTTAGACAAAGAAATGTAGTTGATCTAATATTTATCTTGATTTTCAGTAAGGCATTTATACGGTTCACATGGGGAATTTATTAGTTAATTGGAAGGATGGGGATCAGTATGAAAAACTGAAAGTGATGTATAGGAGCTGATTAAAGGAGAGACTTACAATGAGTTATTACTGAAAGGTGAATGTCAGGCTGGAGGGAGATTACTAATGGAGTTCCTCAGGGACTGTTTTTGGGGCCAATCTTATTTAATCTTTTATTACTGATCTTGGCACAAAAAGTAGGAGGTATGCTAAATAAATTTGTGATGACACAAATCTGGGAGTATGCCAATACAGAGAAGAACTGGGGTATCATACGGAAGATCTGGATGACCTTGTAACTGGGAAAAATAGTAATAGGATGAAATTTAATAGTGAAAAGTGCAAGAGTCATGAAGAAAACCAATACTATTAATCTAGGGACGCCTCACCTTGAAGTAACAGAGAAGAGAGACTTCAGGAGTGGTTGATCACAGTATGACTATGAGCCGCCAATGTGATATGGCCATGAAAAAAGCTATGCGTCTTGGAGATGCACTAGACGGGTATTCAGTAGAGATAAGGAGGGTGTTAGTACCGCTTATACAAGGCACTTGGTGAGACTTCTCTGGAATACTGTGTGCAGTTCTGCGTCTCCCATGTTTTAAGAAGGATGATTTTCAAACTGGAACAGGTACAGAGAAGGGCTACCTAGGAGATCCAAGGAATGCAAAACCTGTTTATTGAAAGGAGACTCAAAGAGTCACTTAGCCTTAACCAAAAAAAGGCTGAGGGGATATATTTGAGCCTCTTCTAGAAATATATCAGAGGTGATATATATCGGGAGAGAGGATTATTTCAATTCAGTACCAATTGGACACAGGAACATTAGTATTTACTTCATTAAAAACATTAAAGAGGTCTCTATCCATATCCATATCAGATCTTGGTGGTCTATATCACACCCCAAGCACTATCAAAACCAAACTCCAACTTAAAACTGCAGAACTGGAATTAATTTACAAATTGGATACAATCAGATTAGACCTGAATAAAGACTGGGAGTGGCTGGGTCATTACAAAATCTAAACTTAATTTCTCCAATACTAATTTCTCCTTACTGTTATTCACACCTTCTTGGCAACTGTCTGTAATGGGCCACTCTTACCACTTCAGAAGTTATTTTTCCTCCCTTGGTATCCTGCTGTTAATTAATTTATCTCGTTAGACTGACCTCACACTTAGTAAAGCAACCCCCATCCTTTCATGTATTTATACCTGCTCCTATATTTTTCACTTCATGCATCTGATGACATAGGTTCTAGCCCACGAAAGCTTATGCCCAAATAAATTTGTTAGTCTCTAAGGTGCCACAAGGACTCCTCATTGTTTTATCCCAGGAGAGGCTCTAGTAGCTTTCTTCCCCAATGTGATTTTTGTTCAAACAGACTCTCTTATCCATTCCATCACTTATTTCTTTACAGTCTACCTCATCATTGATGTACAATGCTACTCCACTACCTTTGCCCTTGTTTCTGTCTTTCCTAAGCAGCACACACCCTTCAATACCTGTACTCCAGTCATGACTACTATTCCAGCATGTTTCTGTTATCCCTATAATGTCTGGTTTCACTTCCTGCACCAGTAGCTCTAGTTCCTCTATTTTGTTTCCTAGGGTCCTCGCATTGGTGTACAAACATCTTAATTTTTGCTGTTTGGCTTCGCTCATATTTTTTACCCAATTAGGCACCGACATTCTACCACCAGTATCACCTATTAGACTGGTATCTCCACTACCTTTCCTCCATATGTCCATTCTCCTACCCACAGCTGTATCCTTTCTTCATTTTCTTCCCTCTCAATGTTAAAATCTGGCGTGGAGATTACCTGGACATCTCCCAACCATCTCCCCCAAATTCCTAATTTAAATTTTTATTATGATTAAAATATTATTCTTCCTTAGGAGAAGCAGACAGATTACTCTTGATGCCTAATGTTATGTATTTTTTAAGGCTTAAGACCTACTAAAAGTGCTCTTGGAGAATAAAGTCTCTTAGATGTAGCATTGGTACTCTGGCCCATATGACATTTTCAATTATTTTATTAGAACATCTCTCAGCATCTGTGTCAAAAGACTTGTTTATTAAGTATATATGTTTGGAGTTACTTCAGCAGTCAGAATAAAGCACTGTTATTTTTAAAAAGACACCTTATTTTAAAGTTATGGATCATAATCTATAGCCTATGACTATGGCATGTGACTTAGAGGCAGACAGTTCTTTTATGTAGGTTATTTCCTAACAGGGACAGGAAAATGCCCACATTTGCCCTCATCCTCCCTCTTCCCCTGCAATCGAATTGGAAAGGATTTCCACACACTAAACTTGTATATCTAAGGTTACTCAGCCTCTGACTTAGCCCATCTGGCTGCAGAGACAGCCTCTCTCTCTCTTTATGGAACCCCACATGTACCAAGGGAAAACCTGGTATATTAAAATGTATTTTAAAATCTTATAAACAATTGAACATTGTTTTCTGTTATGTACCTTCATTGTGGGGTTAGAATAAGATTAATGTCACAGTCT
Organism: Chelonoidis abingdonii; assembly: GCF_003597395.2. Classification (NCBI taxonomy): domain Eukaryota; kingdom Metazoa; phylum Chordata; order Testudines; family Testudinidae; genus Chelonoidis; species Chelonoidis abingdonii. The sequence goes on from NC_133783.1 coordinate 20,744,755, forward strand.
ATTATTTCATTTTTGCAGTCCATAATGATGAGTATCATTGCTTATATGATTCATCCTACTGAACCCTAAGCAAACATTTCATTAGTACATAATGCATTATGATAAGGATCAAAGACATTCAGTAAAAATCCCAAGCAAGAAACTAAAAACAAGGAATAGTACATATTATGAGCCATTTTATATAAAATCACTATAACTTTGCCAAGAAACTGTACAATTGGGACAATAAAAAGATAATATCAGTATACCCAAAACAATGGGGGACTGGAAGAGAATTGAAAAGCATGGAGGGGAGTAGCAAATGAAGAAAATTTGCCCAATCAACCCCAGAGACAAATATATAAAACAAGCAGAGCCTCTTCTACCTGAGAAAGGAGAAGAGCAGAAGATGGACAAAGTCTGTGAGGGAGCTCATCATGCAGACCTAATTTATTTGGGAAGCACAGTGATATTAGAATAATAGGTACTAAAGAAAACCACAAGAGAATAAAGTAACATAATACACCAATAAATGTTCCTGTGTACAGTGGGAATGTTACCTTTGGCATTTGCAAATAAATACTAGCCCCTTACTAGCACTTGTTTATGTCACACTTATAGGCAGGGCTAGTAGCACATGCTATTATTAAGGCTGTGAGTCTGTCACGGAGGTCACGGACCGGGCAGCCCCTGGGCCAGCAGCAGCAGTTTGGGTGCGTGGGAAGAGGCTCAGGGCTAGGGAGAGGGAGTTGGGGAGTCTGGGGTCGCTTACCTTGGGGTGGGTGGGGCTCCTCAGCTCCCACTGGCATGGCTCCCCTGGAGTTCTTAGGCAGCAGAGGGGTAGGAGTCTCCATGCTGCACACTGCCCACAACTGCAGGCCCTGCCCCCGCAGCTCCCATTTTCGGAGGCAGCTGGCACTTGTGACGGGAGCAGTGGAGCCCCTTCCCTGGCCTTTGCCTCCTCCGCCTAGGAGCTGTAGGGACATGGAGCCAGGTAGGAAGCCCCTACCAGCCCCGCCAACCCCCTTACCCCAGTACCAGCGGGGGTCCGGGGCCACTTCCCTCAGCACCCCCAGCACCCCGGATCACCCCTCCCCCCCAAGCACCCATGGCCTCCCACCCAAGTTTTAGTCAGGGTGGGTATTTTTAGTAAAAGTCATGGACAGGTCACAAGCCCGTGAATTTTTGTTTATGGCCTGTGATCTGTCCATGACTTTTACAAAAAATACCCGTGACTAAAACGTAGCCTTAGCTATTATTAATGTTGCCCAACACTTCCATAATAAGACCCTGTTTTCAGTTGCTATCAATGTTGACAAACTTTAATTTTTTAGCTGCAATTTTCCATGCCAGAGGTCTATCTCAGGTTGATTTAGGGGGTGGCGGGGTGAAAATTTCAACCAAAAAACATTCAGTTGTTTTTGAGAGCAAGGCTCGGGGAAATACATTTTGGCCACTTTAAAAAATTGTGACCTTTTATTTAGTACTCCATGCTTTTGAGCAGCGACTTGAAATTTGGTAGTAGGATGGGCCTTCTGTCAGAGATATGCCTTTTGCCACCCTGTGGAAATCTACTGAAAATTTCTAAGTCTCTGACAAATCACAGTTTATACTTGCCCATAGAGACTTCAGATTTTAGCAGTTAAATTCCCCCAAAAAACTACATGTTTAGGGGCTATGCATGATTTCCCCTGCAACTGGATTTCTGTGCTGCTGTGGGTTGGTCTAGGTCTGAGTATCTGAACTGAGAGCAGGGAAATTTTCTTTCCAGCACCGTCAAGGACCTGGCCTCAGGGAGTGTGGTGCAAAAAAGCTGCATGATTCAAATGCACAAGGGACAAGAGTCAGAAATAAGGGAACCAGGGGAAGTTAATTAGGATGAACCTGGGGAACAATTAGAACAAGGTGTTGGGGTGGGGGGGGAGGGAAACAGACTCATAGTTGTGGTGATGGGGAAGATGAAGCTAGGAGACTCAGACTGGGAGTCAGGGAGGGAAATGGAAGGAAGGGACTAGTAGGTTGGGGAAGCCTGAGACCGAAAGAGGAGTGAGAAGAAGAATGAGTAGGGTGGAGAGAAGGGGAGGCAGAACTGGTGAGTAGCTGTGGTGCAGGAGAACTGGGACTAGTTGGGAAAACAGACTGGGAGAAGGAGCTGTGGAGGACATATTGAAATTAGACGATGAGCCAAGGGAAGGAGACTTGGAGCCACTGGGGATGGGGAATGTGAACAAGGGGGTGACTGGAGGCCAGGTTGGGGGATGGATAGTTGTATGAGAAGCTGGGAGGGAACTGGGAACCAACAGGCCACAGAGCTGGGCAGTTGGAGGGAACTGAAAATGGCTGGGGAAGGTGACAGAGTGGCACCAGGGAATGACAGACTGGGATGAGGAGATAGGAGACGGGCTGAGATGATTAGCCTGATGAGTGGAGATTGGCACTAGCTAGGTGAAGGAAATGGGACTGGGACAAAGAGCCAGGAGTGGGGAACAGCCAGGACTGGGACAGGGACAGGGTGCAGCAGACAGGCAGAAGTGGCTATGCTGGTGGGGAATGAGCAACAGAGTCTGTTTATGATAGTTCGCACTCCTCTCCGATGGAACCCAAGATTTCTGAGTCTCTCTGTTGTTACCAAATATTTGTGAAATCCACTGGCAAAGTGTCCCCTTATGCTGGTCCATACAGATGATGACCACTGCTATTGCTATCAATTATTCCATTAGCTCAAGTGGCAGAGATCAATGTAGTGGCATTAAAGGCACCATTCTTGCTGCTAACCAATGTGGGTGTTATGATGCCACAAGATGCAATTTCTCAGGTTTATTTTCTTCAGATTATTCTTTTAATAATCTATGAAATTACATGTATAAATCTACATAAAAGTTATTATTAAGGTTGCAAAGCCAAGCACTCAAAAGTCAAGCAGTGATGAAATTAAGGCTGCCTGTGTAAACTTAATTCAGCCCGCTTGTGTCTTTGCATTATGATTCAGTTGTTTAATTACATAGTATGGAGTCATAGAGTTTAAGGTTGCAATGGACTACTAGATAATCCAATCTGACCCCCTGCACATCACATCCCCCCAGCACCTCCACACTAACCCAACAACTGAAATTAGACCAAAGTATTACACCTCACAGGACACTGGACTATCATGTGCCACAGGGAGAGAATAGGAGAGACTGACACACCAATGTCAAAGGCACCCCACAATGGTAAGGAAATAATTAGATAAAATATATCCAGATAATCTGCAAGGTCACTGCCCTCTCAACTACACAATTGTAATCAATTAGACCCTAGGCATGTGAGCAAGAACCAGCCAGCCAGGCACCTGAGAGAGAGAATTCTTAGTGCCACATAAGAGTCCTGGCCCAACTCCACCTAAAGTCCCATCTCCAGACATGGCCTTCCCTGATGCTTCAAAGGAAGGAGATAAAAAAAAAACCCAGAATTCATTGGAAGGAGGATGAAGATCCTTTCCTGATTCCTGGTGGTGGCCCCTGAAATCCTGAAGCACGAGCTTTTAAGAAAATAAGACATAAACTAGAAGTGAGCTCTAGAGCTGCAGAGTCCCACCCACTCTCATCATAAGCAACCCTGTCACACAATTCCACTCATAAATTTGTGCAGCTCTCTTAAAATTAATTAAACTGTTTGCCCCCACAACTTCTACTCGGAGGTTGTTCCAGAACCTCACTCTTCTGATGGTTAGAAATCATCTCCTAATTTCCAGCATGAATTTGTTCATGGCCAGTTTATATCCATTTGTTCTTGTATCAACATTGTCCTCTATCACGTTTCCTGGTGTTTATCCCTCACGCCCTCAGCCTCAGCCTTCTTTTTGCTAGACTAAGCAAGCCAAGCTCTTCCAGTCTCCTCTCATATGCACCCATTCCCATGATCATCCTAGATGCTCTTCTCTGCACCTGTTCCAGTTTGAATTAATCTTTCTTGAACATGGATGACATGGATGACAAGAATTGTACACAGTATTCCAAATAACGCCGTCTCTATCTCTAATGGAAATGCCTCTCCTGACACATCCTAGGACAACATTTGCCTTTTTCATCACATTATGGTTAATAGTCTCGCACTGAGATACTAATGCTTCTCTATCTCTAATGGAAATGCCTCGCCTGACACATCCTAGGACAACATTTGCCTTTTTCATCACATTATGGTTAATAGTCATCCTGGAATCAATCCACACACCCTAGTTTCTTCTCCTCTGCTGTTTCCAACTGATGAGCGCCCAGCTTTCAGGAGAAATTCTTATATGACATTACACTATGTACAATTGAATTCCATCCCATTTCATCACTGCAGTCTTGAAGGTCATCCAGAGATGTCTTTATAATATTCCAACTCTCCTCTGTATTGTTGACACTTCCCAACTTTGTATCATCGCCAAATTTCATCAGCATTCTCCTACTTTTTGTGCCAAAGCCATTAATAAAAATATTGAGTAAGATTAGTCCCAAGACCAATCCTTGAGGAATTCCACTGGTAGCCTCCCTCCAGTCTAATAATTCGCCTTTCAGCACAATCCATTGCCTTCCCCCCTTAGCCAGTTCCTTATGCACCTTGCAATTCTTGTACTGATCCCATCTTCCCTAATTTAACTATTAATTTCCCATGTGGTAATGTGTCAAATGCTTTACTGAAGTCCAAATTTATTAGATTTCCTGCATTTCCCTGGTCTAAAAAATTAGCTATTTTTTTCAGAGAAGGAAATCAGGTTGATTTTAACTTTGGTAAACCCATGATGTATTACATTCTCTTTAGCATTTACCTCTATTAATTTAATATTTTACAATTTATTCTAAAGCCTCACATACTACTGAGGTCAGACTAACCGGTCTGTAATTGCCCAGATCATTATTTTCCCCTTTAAATACGGGTAAGCCATTATTTTTTCATTTAGAACACAGGATGGACCTACTCCGGCAATGAATCAGTGTGACGGATTTCAAAAGGCTGTTATCTATAGGACCCCTACCTCAGCTGGAAGTTGTGTATTGAATCGGGCAGGGGATTGCAGTAAGAGAAAGGATGGTCTTTTGGTTAAAGCAGTTGAATGCTGCCCTGGACAACTGGATTCTTTCCCTGTCTGTGCCACAGAGTTCCTATGTGATATTGAGCAAGTCATTTAAACCAAACTTTTCATAGGGCTCACTAATGGTGTGTTCCTCATTTTCTGGGTGATTGTTGTGAGACTCTGAGGTCTGATTTGAATAAGCGCTGAACACTCACAGCTTCAGCTGAAGTTAATGGGAGCTGTTCTTGCTATATGTTGCCAAGTTCTTTGAAAATCCATTTCCTAAGCATTTCAAATTAAGCATCCAAAATTAGTGGATAATCTTGATGTTAATCTCTTTGTGCCTTTGTTCCCCATCTGTGAAATGAGGATAATACCACCCCTCATCTTACTGAGGTGTTGTGAAGATTAATTCATTAATGTTTGTGAACTCTCAGATACTACAATGATGAGCATCATTCAAAAGCCCATGAGGAAATTAATATGCTTGCCTTCAAAGCAGAGTTTGAGTAGTCTGCATGGCCTAGGGCCACACATTGAACAATGAGACAAAAACAAAATACTGAATAGTTTCTTATGATGTGAGAACCATCCATCATCCTATGCACTGAATAATCCTGTGGGAAAAACAGGATGTGGTCATGTAATAAAGATTGTATCATACTGTAAATGCACAAGGGTGACAATAAAGATTATATGGGCAACCTTAATTCTGGCATTTCGTAACTTTTGAGTGCTTCACTTTATAACATTAATAATGTTCTTTTAACATAGGCTATGTTTGTTCTGGTTTAGCATATATTTAACATTTATATTAAAAATGGCAGCATTCAAAGACCCCCAAACAGGACTAGAGCTCCACTGTGATAGACACTGTATAGGAAAGCACAATCCCTGTATGGTATATTGGATGAGTGCTGTGCCTACAAATAAATCATACTGTACGTTGACCCAGAGAGTTTGCCACAGAAATAAAAGTATACAAAATATCTGAAGCAAAAATACTGAACTCTTTCCTTAATAAATTTAGTTTATTTCTAAACTATTTCCACTCTTGACCCATGAAACAGCTTTTGCAGTGAAAGACTGCCAAGAACTAGAAGCAGCTCACACAATAAGACTTTTTTAACATTTGATTTTCCTTTAGCAAACAATTCAGTGACCCACAAGAAAACAAAGTGAAAGAACAGGCTATATTATTCACCTAATATCTGTCATACAGTCTGCCTAGAGCAATCCTGCTTCATTCTACTGAAAATCCTGTTCAGAAAATGTGTGTGCAATTTGGACAGTGGCACAACTGCTTAGTCTAGGAGTTGACTCTAAGGTTGTCTGATTATGCTCTTGAAAAAGGAATCCCACAGCTGTGTCCCTGGAGGCATGTCCAGTACCTTAATGGGTATTTTGGCCTTAGATGCACAGTTAGGAGAGGACTGCCATTTTGGCATCTGGACGAACCTCTACTGTCATTGTCAGCATATTTTATTTTTGTCTATGACCAAAACTATCTTCACTCTTCCAATTTGTAGCTGTCTTTCCTTTGCTTTTGGCAGCAGTTGAAGCTCAAATCTAATCTACAAACTGAGTTAGTTCTGCTTCTTACTTTTATGACACAAATATTTTAAATACAATACCTAACCTTGAATGCATTCTTTCATTTTGTCTTTTTCAATTCTACAATTGTAGATTCTTTGTTTCTCCTTTTGACAAACAAAAGGGAATGTTTTTCTAAATGACTCATCTAAAGTGATGCAATAACGGAAACAAGTCTGCACAGGATGTACAGACCATCTTATATAGCTTTAATATTGTGTGCACATACAACAAATTTAGCACATCCAAACACAGTGCTACCCAAGATATCCACAGACTTGTGCAATGATCAAGTTACAGCATATGGAACATATGAAATGCAACCACATAAGAGATATCCATTAGTTGGGGAGAGTTATATGAATACAATTCACACAACCATTGCCACTCCATGCTTGACATAGAGTTGTTACAACAAACTTTTCCCTTTTCCACCTCACCAAAACTATGGCCCAGATTTCTGCCTCCCACAAAAATCAGCTTGGAAGGAAATTTCTTTATGATCCCCCAGTAGCGTTTCCATAAAATCATTCAGTGTGGTTTGGCCCCTGCAGAATGCATAGAGGTTCTACCTTCAATTTCTTTGGATACTAGAGATCAATAGGACCCTTTGAGTCTCAGCAGCAGCTGTGACACGTGCTTGCTTGTAGGCAACTGCCAGGATCTCATGATCCACTGTCATTTACCACAATCTGCAGCAAATTGTAATTTGCAAGCATGTAGGGAGCACTGGGCTGTATTACCTTATATGCACAGGTCCACACTTGGTTTGGAAGGGAATGATACAGGTCTGCCCACTAATTCCTATCTTGCCCTAGGCCTGCTCCTTCCTCACATTTGGATCCTGCAACTATATGGTTCTCCCAGACAGAAGAGGCAGCTCCATGCCAAAGCTATGTGCAGAGGGATGATCAGTCCAAAAAATGGAAAGTATGTAAGTTAATGAGGAAGAGATACTAATTTTTTGCTCCATTGGTTTTAAATATTATAAGAACTAGCAAGAGAGAGTGAGAGAGACTATTTTAGAGTGCTTTGGTTTGTAGTTTTGCCCACTTCCACTTTCAGAAACTTGGAAAGAATTCCTGGAATAATTATGAAGGTATTGCTTAAGTTCTCTACAATAGTTAAAGCCGTGTTGAGATCTGCAGTTAAAATAGGGTTAAAAGTGGGAAAAGCAGTGCTTCTCTGCCTTCTTGTTCTCCAGAAGGACTGCTATGGCTCACCAAGGGCTTAGTCACAGCAGAAGTCCTTGCACAGTCTAGAGATGTACAACTCTTAAATTAGGTTTAGACACCACTAGAGATGGGTGATCCTCATGCAAAGCTTTCAAACTATTTTTTAGAGAGATTCACAAACTAGCTGGAGTTTTCAAACAAATTGTTTCCTTTTCAGTTTAAGTAAATCTTTTTCCCCAAAGGATGATTCCATTTAAAAACCAAGCAAACAAACAATTTCTAAGTAGAGTTTTAGGGAGAAAAGAAACACCCCATAAAACAAGACTGATACAAATGGCTTCCCTATACACACGTGGCAAAATTCTGCAATGACTTACATGGGCTGTAAAATTCACTTGTCAAGTACATGATAAGAAAAGAGCTGTAAGTCATGAAAGTTACCGTATATACTCGATCATATGCCGGTTTGTTTATAAGTCGCCTGCCCCAAGATGGATAAGTAAAAATGGATTTATTTTTTTTTATAACACATCCATAAGCTGACCCTATAATTCACAGGTCAGCAAACTTTGGCTCCCGGGCCATCAGGATAAGTTGCTGATGGGCCATGATGGTTTGTTTACCTCAAGCATCCACAGGCACAGAGGTAAACCTAAGTAAACAAAGTGTCCCGGAGTGCCAGCTGCTTATCCTGACAGGCTGGGACAGCAACTGGTGGGGAAAAGTTTTGACGGGGGAGAAGCTGGGAGTCAGGGAGTAACCCCTGTGACCACCCCCTACATGACGCCACTCCTAGCACAGGACCCTCACACTCTCCCCATCCCATCCCTTCCCAACTTACCTGGGGAGGGCCATGGGAGGATGTCTCTGGCCTGGCTGGAGCTGCTCAGGCAGGCTAGGCAGCACAGCCACAGCCTGCTCCAGGGGGCCAGACCGGGTGACGTGGCCACAGCATGTTCCAGCAAGCTGGGCCAGATAGCACAGCCGCAGCGTACTCCGGTGGGCTGGGCGGAGTGGCCACAGCCTACTCTGGGAGGTGGAGCCGAGCTTCATGGCTGCAGCCTGCCAGCTCAGAGCTGCAGCTGCTTCGGAGGCTGGGGAGAGAGCATCGTGGCCAGAAGCGGAGACACTCTTGCCCTGCCTCTTCCCTTCTGGATCTGCTGCCTTTCCTTGCTCCCTCTGTTGGGGGGAGGGGCTATGTCCCACCTCTCCCGCTCTATACCCGTTCATAAGCCAACCCCCTTCTCTGATGCTTCCCTTTTTTACTAAAAAAATTTAGCTTATAAATGATTATATGCAGTATCTAATTTGTGCCAGTAAAGGCAGTGGGTGAGGTGCAAAGTGAGTGTAAACTGACAAACAGAGGGCTCAATATTTCTTTTAATGGACACACTTGGGGAAGCACCAGATGAAATTATGTGTGAGCTCAATTCTTACTTTTCCATATCTCCACCGTAGAATTTTGTCCATTGCATTTATTTTTTCATTTGAGTTTTCACTCTTCTCTTTCTGCTTTCTTTGTACTGGTTCTCTATATCTTTTCCCCACATTGCCCAGCCTCTAACCCATTTTTCTATTTATTTTCCCTTTTTTTCCTCTCTATCCTTCACTCTCTTACCCCACAGTCTCTCCAAATAGTATTTAAAATATTTAAATCAATGCACAATGTTCAAGGGAGCGTGTTATTAAACAAAAAAAAATTGCCAATCTATGGCATCAAGTAGACAAAACATTCCGTCTTCTCCATTTAATTACTAAATTCTGAGCAATAGTTTCTTCTTCTTTTTAAGTGCTGACTTGGTGCATTTGGAAGAGTTATTTTCTAAAAATCTTAAGCATACACTCATTGATCACATGAATTTCCTCTTATGGTTATATTCTAACTGAATTTCAAAATTATCACTGGCAATGGGCACCCACGAATTTCAAAAATCACATCAGTTGAATTGTTTTGAAAGAAAAATAATTAGTGATACTAGCAGATAAGTCTAGAAATCTAGGGTATTTTTAGGAAGATGGAACCCAGAAATAAGCATGAATGGATATAAAGTTACAATATGAGTCCTAAAAACTTAACCAAGAAACTGAAGAAAATTCCCAGACAATCTCTGTACATGCTGGAAGATCTCCCTCTCCTCACACACACATCCCATGAGCTTGACCATAGCGTCCTGCCTGATCTCATCGTGTGTGCCCTCCTCTCTTCATGTTCTTGTAATGCTTTATGGGACTCCGCAATTGTTTGCCTCCACACATTCAGCTGGGCCTATCAGTGCGGGAGGACATAGGCAAGGAGCACAGGAAGACCGCAAGCATCAGTTCTAGACTGTGGGGGGATGAAATAAAGACAGCTATGATCACACCCCAAACTGACAAACAAGATGTGATAAGAAGTGAAGCTTGGGAAGATGAGGAAGGAGCAGACAGAACCTATGCTATCTCATGCTGCTGCACTTACAGGGCCTTGGCTCAGAACCCAGTGGAGGAGGAGGACTCAGGTCCCCCTGTCCACCCTGGAACTATGAATCCTGACCCCAAGGAAAGCAGACCTGCAGGTTACCAGCAAAGAAGCCAGTCCATCTGGGACCTCATTCAGAGGGCCAGGACACCTGAACTGATAGAAAGACTGGAGTCAGGGGCTCAGACTACTAAGCCTACTGACTGATCAAACCACCCTGCTACAGGAACCTCTTCTCTCTGCTGCACTTCATGATTGTCAAAAAGAAGTTTGTTGATGGAAAAACAAATAGAAAAATAGGAATTGCCATACTGGATCAGACCCATATCCAACTAGCCCAGTATCTTGTTTCCAACAATAAATGTGCAGGAAGCCTCCTTCTCCATAGTAGTTAGGGACCAGCTTAACCCCCAAAGTTTGAGGTTTAATATTGCTACCAAACTTTTGTTAACATTAAGTACTATAAGTATTGTTATACTGGCAAAACTTCTAGGTTTAGAGTAAGCCTAAAAGACAATTCCCGTCTGAAGGAATTTGCAATCTCAGGTCCTGATCTTGAAAGTTCAACATAGGAATTTCCTGTTGCTTTTATGGAGCCCCCTTCATGTCAATTATTAGTACACTGAAATTACAGTGTGATTATCAAATGCGTTTACTTAACCTTATGTGGACGGGATTTTGTTCTAGTTACTTGTATCCAAGTATAACCTCAGTCTAATTACAGTGTATTATATATACCATGTATAAAACTGAGAGGTCCTAATACTAATGATGCTAATACTAAAACCATTCATTCATGCAGTTAACCATCCAGTCATAAGAATAGTAAGAAGATGGATACTTTTTTAAAAAATTAGGGGGGGGTTATTTATTTTTTTTAAATCTAAGTTAAATATTTTTCTAAATAAATGTATTTAAAATTAAATTAGAAATCCTGACAATATATAAAGCCTAAACTTAATGTAATATATTACAATCATTCACATATAATAAATAATATTAAGCAGTACATGTTTATTGCTGAAGTTCTAAAAAGTGTCAAACCACTAAGCTGGTGGAAGTCACTGGCTGGAACCAGTTTTTTAAGTGCTAAAGAAGCTTTCGACAGAAGTAGCTTCTTCTGCAGGTGAAGAGAGAATATTTTCTTCATTTCCATTTATTCAACTACCTTAGTCAATGAAATTAATTCGGAGTTAAAAAAATAGGAATGATCGTTTTTATTTATAAATTGAAAGAGGAAAACAAAGTGTGAAAGGATGAGATCTAATAGTTCTAAAAACTTGAACAGGGTTACCAAAAACAATCCATTCAATTTACTACCTACAGGTAATACTTCCTTTGTTTAATAAATAAATGCAAAATGTGTTTTAATACTTTCCCCCTTATATATCCTTCAAATTTAAGATAGTTTCATTTAACAGATAAAAATGTTTTTGCATATTTTAATTGAATTTTAATTTCTATCCCAATAGAGCTAGATAAATCATGAATAAAATATTAATCACTTAGTAAATAATGTATCATTCATCACTTTCTATTAAAAATATGAATAATGCATATTTAGCTACATAATTGCTTAAATAGATTTGTATATAGTGTACCATCCTAGTTAGCAAAAACTAACTACAGTATAGCTATGTTGTAATTGCATTGTAACTACAGTGCAATTACAATCCCCAAATAAGGTATAATCTAAACACAAAGAGAGATCTAGTTTAATTTAAATCTTAAACTAGACCAGCAACAAAATGCTCAAATAAAATTCAGGCAAATGTGCTAGAAACAAATACAGTATACCTTGTGGGGCTAGAATACCATAAGTATAATGTAGTACTATTATGCAAGCTTAGTTTTTCAGTAAAGATATATTAACTCTAGCAGTTTCCTCATATGCTTGTCAGTGGAGTTTACAGCTATAAAATTGGCACCACTCCAAAGACTTCACCTTTTGACACTTCCCTAGTGATGCCGTATCCCTAAAGATTGTGCTCATTGTTGATTTGAATATCATCATTATACAGTTCCTAGTGCTTCATATGCACACTTATGGAGTATTCTGTGAGGAAAAATATCAAGAAGTGAAGATAACAATGAGCTGTCAGACTGCTGACAAAAGGACAAGTCACTAAATGGACACCCAGGAAGATTAAGGAGATTTAGGAGGGGTGAGGGAGTGGAGTTGCAAGATCATCATTAGCAAAAAGCATCTGGAAAACATAATGGGGCCAGGAGTACTGATTTTATGGAATATAATCCCATAGGGTAGGAAGGAGCCAGCTGCCAGTGGTAAATCTGCCATTTAGGTCACTTGTCAGAAAAATTAGTATATAAAATTCAACTGAAATCAATTCATCTTTATTTCAATTCTGTGCAGCACTTGCAGCAGATTACAATATTGCATTGCATTTTGATCTTCCAAAATAAATATGCCTGAGGAGTCAACTGTTCCAGTGCACCAGTGCAGTGTGTTTTCCAGAAGAGGCACTGTTGTGATAATTGGGCCTACAAATTTATTCTAATTGTGAGTTCAACTGTAAAAAGTGAACGTAAATTCATGAGATGTCACAACAACCTACAGCAATAAATGTTGATGGGAAACAGTGCAAAACTGAGACAGAAAAACTGCATTAGTACAAACAAAATGGCCTACTGATATTATTCCAGAACTATGTTGAGATCATGCCTGCTAAACAAGACCAGTACAGAACTGGAAATTAATTAACCAAAACAAGTGTGTTGGAAATTAGGCCTAATTGTTGACCAACTATTGAGGGGAAGGTCTATTTCACCCATCAGTCTTCCTGAAAAAGAGAGTTGGGTGGGAGGGAATATCGACTGGAATAAGCCTCACCATCATGGCTGCCATGCCCACCATTTCCTTTGACTTCAGACTTTGTCTGAATCCTGAGAGATGTTCTGACCTGATGAGACTGCCTCCTCAACCAGCTCCAGCTAAATCCTGCATACTACCAAGGATGTGAAAATTTGTCTCCTTCCCCCACCCTAATGTACTCTTTTTCTTTCCTAACTTATTTCTTCTCTATCCTCCCTCTCCACAATTTTTCCTTCTGTTTAGTAAAAGTCTGAGCAAGACTGCATATTTTGCAACATTGCTGTGAGCCTGTGACTAAGAAGAGGAAGTATGATGTCCTGTCTCTTCAAATGTTTGGTCATTCTGTACTACCCGTTCGCCAGTGAAAAGACTGTTTAGCTTTGGTTTCAGTTTTGCCACCAGAACAATAAAGTCTCCACAGCAGAGATGCTGTGCTTAAATCACTTCCTGCTGTATCTGAATCCTTCTCTTCTGTGTCCATATATAATATATTGGTGATGAGGAATTTATAGCCCCCATGTATCCAGTGCTTCCACTGCTTGAACAAAGAAGAAATATTATTTGCTTACTTGAAGTTCACTTAGCGGCACAAGATGGCAGACTGCTGTTTTTGCTGCAAAGGAAGTAAGATCCAGCCAGCAAAAGAGGGGAAGCAGTCAACTAAAAATGTAATGAAGAAAGAGGGCTGCCTAGAGCTACTGCAAACAGAGTAGTGAGAGGAAAGCAGCTATTTTTGTTCTCAAGAAAGGCAGGCAGACAGCCTTTAGCCTGCACTCAGTGTCTACCAAAAGCAGAGGGATTCTAAATATAGCCAAGGAGATTCTGTAGTCTGCAGTGTAAGCACAGAGCTAGCAAAGGGAGATCAAGCACAGATATTGCACAGTTAAAAAATAAAGTTTCTTTGTGGAAAAGAAAATGTTCAGAAGGGCAAAAAAGTTAACAGGAGAAAAGTTAAATGGCAACTTTTGTGGGCAACATTGGTAAATTTGATGAACACAAAAAATCGTGATGATGTATATGAAAAAGGATCAAGAGAATCATCTTTGAAATTTGTACACTGTCTAGCAATGTTTGGAAGAGGCTGGACAGAGTACATTATGACAAATCTGGGTTTTTCAGCCTTCAGTTGACTACCTTGGACAAGTAATTGATGCCACAGGCTTAAGGAAATTGCCAGGGAAAGAGAAGGTAGTTTATCAAGCATCTCCATCAAAGAACATTTCACAGCTACCTTCATTCTTAGCGCTACTTTATTACTATGGTAAATTTCAAACTAATATGGCAACAGTATTGGCACCTTTACAAAAACTGTTACAAGCAAAGTAAAAATGGAAATTGACTAAACAGTGTGTGTGCGCACATTTGGGGAAGCAAAAAAACCCTGTTGACCTCAGCCAACAATTTGATGCCTCACTACAATTGCAACTTTTTTGACTTGTGCTGTTTCACTATAGGAAGTCGATTCGGTTCTTTCTGACATTTTTCTTGATGGCAGAGAGAAACCAATTGCCTTCATTTTAAAAACACTTATCACCTCTGAGTAGAACTATACAAAAATAGAGCAAGAAGCTCGCAGCATTATATGCAGAATTTGGAAGTTCTGAACCTATCTGTATGTATGGTAGACATCTTACCTTGTTGGTGGATCACCACCCATTAATTTTAGGTTTTGCACTGAAATACAGGTGAACATTGAGGCACTGACTATACGATTCAATTCCATAAAGGGACTCAGCACGGCAATGCTGATGGACTGTCACTCCTGCCATGCCCAAGTGCCCACCAACCCAAAGAAACTTCAAAGTGTTACCTCAGTTTGATGGATAGGTTACCCATCACCAGCACAGATATCAATGAAGAAACTGTTAAGGATAATGTGCTTTCTGTTGTGTTGGGACAAGTACTACATGGTACAATGTCATATCATAAGAATCCCCAGTTCATATAGTTCATGTCACATTAATGTGAATTATCTGTGGCTCAAGGTTGCATTTTATGGGGAATGCAAGTCATCATTCCAAATCACTTCAATCTCTGGTTTTGGAAGCTGTCCATGAAGGTATTTTTGGTACTGTACAGATGAAGGCCATCACCTCAAGTCATATCTGGTAGCTGGGGTTCAACAAAGACATTGAGAGGAAGGCAAAGAGCTGTACTATGTGTCAGCAAATTCAGCATGATCCTGGCCCAGCTTATCTACATGTTTGATTACGGCCTCCGACTCCTTGGACATATATTCAAGTCATATACTTCCCATGCCATTAGAAGGCGTATGTTTTGGTCATAGGCAATGCCCATTCAAAATAGCCAGAAGTTTTTAGAATAACTTTTACTACAGCTACCAAGACTATTGGACATCTTTGTACCTTGTTTAGCCAATTTGGTTTACCATTACAGTTGATGAGTGTCAATGGATCTCAGTTCTATTCAGTGGGATTTCAGATGTTCCTAGCTTCAAATGGAATTCAGCTCATATTCTCTGCTCCATATCATCCTGCTACAAACAGACTTTGTATAGACACTTTAGCAGCCTTAAGCGCTAACCAGTCTATTTTAAGTCATCAATACAAATTGGAAAAATGCCTTTTGGTCTACAGGAATACACCACATGCTACTTTCAGATTCACCTCTTTTCTTGAAGCAATCTTGTGCACCTGCTGGGCCTGCTACATTCTGATGTTGCGTCACAGGTAGCCAAATCCCAAGCTATGCACATTGATTGACATAGAATCACAGACTTTAAGGTCAGAAGGAACCAATATGATCATCTAGTCTGACTCCTGCACAATGCAGGCCACAGATTCTCACCCACCCACTCCTGTATCAAACCTCTGTCTGAGCCATTGAAGTCCTCAAATCACGGTTTAAAGACTTCAAGGTGCAGAGAATCCTCCAGCAAGTGACCCGTGCCCCACGCTGCAGAGGAAGGCGAAAACACTTCAGGGCTTCTGCCAATCTGCCCTGGAGGAAAATTCCTTCCCAACCCCAAATATGGTGATCAGCCAAACCCTGAGCATGTGGGCAAGACTCACCAGCCAGACACCCAGGAAAGAATTCTCTGTAGTAACTCAGATCCCATCCCATCTAACATCCCATCACAAGCCATTGGGTACATTTACCACTAGTAGTCAAAGACGAATTAACTGCCAGAATTAGGCTATCCCATCATATCATCCCCTCCATAAACTTATCAAGCTTAGCCTTGAAGCCAGATATGTCTTTTGCCCCCACTACTCTCCTTGGAAGGCTGTTCCAGAACTTTACTCCTCTGATGGTTAGAAACCTTTGTCTAATTTCAAGTCTAAACTTCTTAATAGCCAGTTTATATCCATATGTTCTTGTGTTCAAATTGGTACTGAGCTTAAAATAATTCCTTTCCCTCCCTGGTATTTACATTTACATGAAACCTGTCATTATTCTTTTCAAGCAGAAGACTTTGTGTGGACTTGTAACTACAGTTGTGGAGTATAACAGGAACCTGGAGAACTTGTAAAATGCATCGCAGCTGTTTCATTCATGGTGAAACTATCCAACGGTACTTTATGGAAATGACATATGTATCGGTTGCAGCCTTGACAAGTACTAGAGTGCAGGGATGTTCCAGTAGGATTTTCTGTTCCTCTAATCAAACCTCATTCTGTTACAACTCCTAATTTTGATGACTTGGTGGTAGAAACTTGGGTACCAGATCCAGTTGATTCCTTATCACCCTTTTTTCCTGTTGTTTAGGACACTGCCACACCATCATCACCACATTATTCCAGCAGAAGTCAAAAGCCAGTGGTTTGCCTGAACTGGTAAATTGTTTTGTGAGTTGCTATTCCAGGGCAGCAAAATCCCTTGCAATTTATGAGTCTGCTGCAGTCCACCAACAACATTTCGTTAGGTTATATAGTGTTTTATGTTAGCCATGTAAATGATAACGTATATATGTTTGGAAAGTATTTTAAAGTAGGATGGAGGAATGTGTTGTCCTGTCACTTTAAATGTTTGGTTGCTCTGTACTGCCCTCTCCCAGTGAAAATTCTCACTTTAGTTTTGTTTCAGTTTTGCTTCCAGAACAATAAAATCTCCGCAGCAGAGAGCTGTGCTTAAATCGGTTCCCTCTGTGTCCATCTCGTTCTCTGCTGGGACCAAATATAAAAGGCAGCTAAAACCAATGTCCTGAACAGCCCAGTGCTGGTACAAGTTTGCCAAGACTCGTTGTGGCTGATATGACAAAGTGCTGTGTTCTTCCAGCAGTGAGGCTGCAAGTCAGACTCAATGCCAGAGACAGAAGTTGCATTTTCTAACTTTGCTGTTCTTTTCTCTCCCCTTGTGTGTGTCTGTCTTGTTGAGTCTTTTTAGGCAATGGGATTGGACTTGAGCATTAACAATAGCAACAATATCTCCAGCCATTTCAACTAACTTCTTTGACCACACCCACATACACACCCGTTGTGTTACCATCTTTTATTACATCTACAAGACCATCAGACAAGGAGGTATTCCTTCTCAAAACTTTCTCCAGCTAAAGAGAAGGAGAACAAAGGACGATGTAAAAATGAAAACCTTATTTAATACTTTACATTTCAAATGCCTTATTGTTTTTCTGTATCTTTATTAAAAAGATGTAAAAGATTTTAATGGTATGCTTGCCATAATACTAAGCAATCTGAGATCTCTTTATGCCGGAATCTTGTTGGACAGCAAATGGGTTACACTGATGTCTTTGGGCCCCTATAGACCATCTAAATTAATACAACTGTGCCTAGAGTTCAAATCAAGGCAGTTTGTCAAGCTTGTAATTATAACATGCTATTGAAGTACTCAGAGCTGTGAACCATCACGTTACCTCTCTGCCTCAGAAAAAAGTGAAAATTACTGGCAATTAGATGGTGTGTCAGCTTATTGCCAGACCAGTCATTCTTTCTCACCAACAAACTTTTCAAGGCTGTCCTGGCCCAGACCTCACCTAGCATGTCACAATCAGTGAACTCCAGTCCTTGGGCTCCCCAGAGATGTTTCTCTACAACGCACAGCCTCTACAACTCTGCATTCACAGAAGATATTAACTTTGTTGCTCTTTTATATAATCAGCTCCTCACAGTTTATTAATTTAACAGAGGTAAATGCACCCTTCACTTCAAATACAGCATTGAGTTAATTATAGCAAAAATAAAACAACTTTACTAACAGAAGACCATGAATTAAGTGATAACAAGAAAAAGAGATAAAGGTTGAGAGGGTTACAAGCAAATAAAAGTGAAAACCTCTAAAACTGTACAACTTAAATCTAGCAAGATACAGCAAAGAGTTCTGTGACAACTTATAGACTAACAGACGTATTGGAGCATGAGCTTTTGTGGGTGAATACCCACTTAGTCGGATGCAAGAGTCTTGAGTCTTGTTCAAGATTATTTCTTTTACCCACAATCTCATTTTCCAGCTTTTTACTAGTCAGCCAGGCCAGGACCCATCACAGAGACCAAATCACTTGGTTCCTTTGTCTCCTAAGGTGAAGGATAAAGTACAGTTTCTGACTCTGTTCCTTATGTCCCCAGTGGGATTGCTTTGTCTTGCAAGTAAGGAAAGTCTCCTGGAGATTCAGTCTCTAGTGTTTCTCTGGGGTGCATGAGAACCTTTAATCGTTTCTCTCTCTCTCAAGTTCAGTAATAAGATAACTTCCACTCATTTAGCTTAATAGTTTTGTTTACTGTTAATATGTACATTGAGGTAAATCCACATTCCTTTTTCTAGGACAGACCTGTTTATCACCTTTACCTAGGCTAGGCTTTCTGGTCTCAAACATATTCTAGCAACAACATACAGAGGGAATTAATAACGTCACCTATAAAATTAACATATGCATTGTACAACTATATTAATGACCAGTGAGTTATTAGCTTTCATGTAATACCTCACAAGGCATTTTTGTACAAATACTGAAGCAGTGTGTAACATGTGCATACAGAGTTTGCCTTGGGTCACAGTCATATTAGTACTTCTCTGGATACCCTAATTGGTTTCAGCAGAATTTAATAGTTTTTTAAAATGTTGCTAGCCCTTATAGTTATGAAGATTGTGATACAGAGGCCCATTTGTGGTTCAGCACTCTGCATCAGCAGCTCTTGTCAGGCCTGACACACTGTTTTCATAATCTGTATCTAAAACATATCTCATATGGTATAATTGGAAAACTAATAACTTATTGATTATTAATATTTTTGTAAGTGCATGGACAGAGTGTGCACAGAGAGTTCTGAATATGTGCTAAAATTCTCTTGTTAAAATGTGTTTGGAAAGCAATGCATAAACCCAGTCTGCAAAGGAATGTGTGTTTGCTTGTCATCAGGCAAAAACAACAAAGACACATTAAAACCTGATGTGCTACAGTGGCACAACTGGATCGGTGCAGCTGCATTGATGTAGCACTCTAGTGTAGCCTTGCCCTTACAATTCTGCCTTCCCCAATATCATAATGAATTAATTTCCCTTACTCAAGAACTAACTTACATCAGACATTAGTGTCATCTAGTGCTCATTTGCCAAGACCCTCAGTCTAATGGGCACAACTACATGCTGGCTTATAGACAGAGGGTCTCATTACCTCAGAGGTAATGATGTAGGAGGATGCACAAAGCAACAATGGAGCAGAGGTCTCTAAGGACCTGTTGACTCTCTACAGAAGAAGGAAGCTGTCAATTCTACTCTAAAGTGTGTCTAGTGGGTACCCAAATCCACTCATAGATTCTATGCTTCTGGCTGGAGCTGGGACTTGGTGGTGGGCAGAAACTGGCAGTCCTCCTGCACTGATATGAGTCTCTCTTCTCTTGGCCTGTCACTTTCCCTGAAATCCTAAAAGGTGGTGCTTGGGGCCTTCAGTACCTTGGGTCAGCAGCAGGAAATGGGGCTTGCAAGATGAGCCAAGAGCTCTGTTTGTGCCCTTTGTTTTCCTCCCTGTCTCTTTCCCAAACTTCAGCGTTGCCTCTCAACATCCCTTTTCTCCCCCTCCCCTTTGGAAAAAGTCATTGGCTATGGATTGGTTGAAAAAGGTCTCTTGGTGACCTTTTCCCACCTCCATTAGTTTATATAGTATATTCTAAAGAGGTGAGCTCTCATTAGTCTACACTAGAGCAGTTTAGAGTCAAACACAGTGCTGCCATTTTGGGGACATTTTTGTTCTTCGATTCACAATCACAAGAGGTATTGCATTTACATGCCCCTTTGGTTCTGCAGGAGATGAGTTGGGCTCACTAACAAATGGTAAAATGCAAGTAAATTCCTGAGCTTTGTAAGTAGAATTGTCTCAGACCAGAGTACATTCTTCCCTGGGAGCAAAGGCTTCCCTCATTGCCCAAACCCTTCCTTTTAAGGGACTATTTCCTTGACAAAGGCTATCTGTCAGCCCCTTCCATGGGATTAACAGCTTGGGTTTGGCAGGTACTTTCCCTCCTTTCCAAGGAAGCTTATTAAGTCTTTCCTCTCCTGACTGATGGCAGGGTACATACACCATAATCACAAGTCCACTATTCAGAAATGCATAACTTCTAGACAAGGACACTAAATGAATGAGAGGCTCATTGCTTCTTGTGTACAATATGAAAAGCCCGCTTGACACAAACCCCATTTCAAAACAACACATCAATTATGTTCACAGGTGAACCAGTGTCTGTTTTAACCAAATATGCAAAAGCTGTTCCTCTAAATGGCATAATTAGTGTAATTCTTTCCATTAGTTTGGAATATTTTCACATCTCTGGGAAACAACTGTTGTTATGTTTGTTTTTATTTCAGGCAAATAGAAGCACATGAAATAAAAATGCAATCACAGTAAAATCCCCTAATTATATGCATTATTCCTGAATAAGCAAATGTCAAGGGCATAATTTGATATAATATAAATGATGATTGACTACCAGGGTTGACTACAGAACATAGCTTCAGGTAAAGCATCTGCCTCCAGCTATTAACTGGAAAGGAGATGGAGAGGGTTTTGCTTGTAACTAATAAGTAAGAATAACAACACTTATTGGCAAAGTATAAGATCTAATAGTTTAATAATTGGTACACATTAGTTTTATCACTAATGCTATAATTATATTTGTTTTCATAAATTCATGCAACAACATGGTTTCATAAAACACTGATGCACAATTTACTCGAGTAGGCATAATATACTCTATAGCACATCCTTTGAGGGTGAGACATGGGAATCAGGGCTAAAATACCTGATCAGCACAGATATTTGGTGACCGTGCCAACACATTACCGAGGGGCAAATCCAATTACTTGGCATCAGAAAGAAGCTGGATTGAATGTTTAAAATATGAGGAAATAACGTAAGAACAGCAGCTGAGGTTTGGACTAAGTCATGTGCTGTGGATCAGATTCAGTTTTAATGTCACAGAATGAAGGGGTAGGGAAAACATATACAAATATGTGAGACAGAGGTTGGAGAATTACTCATGCTTTCAATATCAATGATGTCTCTCTGGAAAAAGATTCAGGCATCAGATTGGACAAGCTCAATGGAAAATCCTCTGAATGCACATAGGTGGTTTAAAAACAGATGTTAGGTTGTATTAAGAAAGAGATTAAGAATAGCACAGAAAGTGTTATACCACCATTACATAACCACTGGTATTCCGTCACCCGGAATACTATGTTCTAATTCTGGTCAGCACATCTCATAAAAGGATATAGCGAAATTTAAAAAGTTCAGATGAAGAGCAATGAAAATGGTCAGAAATCTGGAAAGAATGCCATTGAAGAGAGATTAATAAAAAGTGGGACTATATAGTTTAGAGAGGAGGAGAAAAAGATATGTGTTATACACAGTAACGAGTGATATAGAGAAGTCCAAGTGGGCACTCCTATTTACTCTCTCATTCTGTACAAGAAAAAGGGGAAAAAATAAGCCTGAGTTCTATTCCTCCAGTTCCAATGACTATTCAAGTATTTTATACAAAGTCAAACACTTTCAACAGAAGAGACTGCATTTCCTTCTATAAATAGCACTAAAAACATAAATTTAGTCCACTTGGATAGTGTTAAAGTAAGGGAAAATACATTGTCTGCCAGAGCTTGTTACTCATATATTGAAGGATCTTCCCTGACTTGTCCCATAGACTTGTCCACTGATGCATATATAGATCATGTACACACATAATTCACATTCTGAATTTAAGAGAAAAGGCCAACTCAATCCATACCATATATTTATCTGCAGTCAAACTGATACAGGCACTTAGCATAGTATGTTACTACTGGTACAATCTCATAAAATGATGAATATGAAAGAATGATTTTTGAAATAGTGCTAATTATTTACATACTTTATGATTTATATGGAATAAATCTGAATACCAGACCCCTGAACATGAATCTGAATGTCAGACGTATGCATAACACTATCAAGAACCTAATTCTTTATGAGAATATCCCTCCCAGTAATCTGTGTCTGCCTGGGTGATAATTCTGCCCTTGAGACATGGATCAAGCCTTGCTGGCAGTACATATATTTTTCCTTTTTTAAACATCTCACTGGTTACAGAGGCTAATGCCAACTTAGTGTGACTACAGTCACAGCACACTTTAGTTTAAACTTCACTTTGCATTTTCCCAGCCAAAACGGGAAGAGGACCAAGATAAGTGGCATCATCAGAAATATACCTGAATTATCAGCAATAACTTTCAAATTATAAATTTCTGGAGCATGGCAAATAAAAAGATTAGCTAAATTGCCAATAAGGTAATGGCTGGAAGTGATAACTCATTCTGCCATATTATTTTTGAGTATCAGTATACCGTAAATAGGCAGGCCGCCCAGAGGATTCAGGGGGCCTGGGGCAAAGCATTTTTGGGGGGCCCTTCCATAAAACAGTTTTCAAGTGTATTTACTTGTAAAGTTTGAATGAGGTATATAAAGAACATCTGCCAGAGTACAATAGTATAATGATTTTAGTTTGGGATGGCCATGCTATTTATAAGACTATAGAGCAGTGGTGGGCAATATGTGGCCCGTTAGGCTAATCCACTGGCGAGCTGCAAGCCAGTTTTTTTACATTGACCGTCCACAGGCACAGCCACCCACAGCTCCCAGTGGCCGTGGTTCACCTTTCCTGGCCAATGGGAGCTGCAGGAAGAGGTGCAGGCTGCAGGGACGTGCTGGCCACTGCTTCCCGCAGCTCCCATTGGCCAGGAACAGGGAACTAAGGCCACTGGGAGCTGTGGTCAATGTAAACAATCTGTCTCACGGCCCGCCAGTGGATTACCCTGACGGGCCACGTGCAGCCTGCGGGCTGCAGGTTGCCCATCACTGCTATAGAGAATACATGATCCCTGCCTTCAAAGCATACAATCCAAACAGATAAAGGATGTGGGATGGAATAAAATACATCAATAAATGCCTGGGGTGGAGTTCAGCAGCCATCTTACTAGGTTGTGTCTGACGAAGTGGGTATTCACCCATGAAAACTTATGCTCCAATACATCTGTTAGTCTACAAGGTGCCACAGGAGTCTTTGTCGTTTTTTACAGATCCAGACTAACACAACTATCCCTCTGATAGGTTCAAAATGTTTGTTTTGGATTCTTTTTTAATACCCACTTTCCCAACCACATCTTATCTGTCTTGTTGCCAGAAGCTTCCAGCTCACTCCATTGCTACCTATTGTGTCCTTCCACCTGTCCCTGCTGAACCCACATCACAGATTTAGGGATGAATGATAACAAAAAAGCAATTGAAATGGTGCCCATGTTAGTAGCATAGATCTTCACCTGTACACCCAATTAGCACGTGTATAAATAGCAGTCTAAACGGTGAGCCAAGGCTTAGGGAAGTAGATTACAGTAGAATGCCCTACTCACTTGAAACCTAGGGTATATATCCTGGAAGGCTCTCTACATACCCAAGCTGTACCTCCCACGTCTACATTGCTATTTCCAGCATTGTACTGTCCTGCTGCCAGAGCCTTTCCCACTTAAGTGAAAGGTTTCACCAAGGGGGAAAGACTCTGGAAGGGGAGAGGCAGAGGGGAAAGACTCTGGCAGCACTCCCCTGATAAAATCTTTCTTTGCTGCTCTGAAAGGATCATGCAATAGGGAGCTGCCAGTCCCTTTTCTGCTGCCGCTCCCCACAAGAGCATTTCACTGCCACTTGTAGCTACACATACCCTACACACCACTGGTAGCGTAGAAAAGGTCTTAGTGTTCAAAGGAAGGGGGGGCTGCAGGGAAGGCAGAATGCTTACGATATAAAATCTGCCCTAGAATCACTGGCAGTTCCTGCCATTCTCCCTCACTGTCCAAATATGTTATAGAGAAACGGGGTGCTGTGGTATAAAGATATTATCAGCATGCATTTGGATGATCATTTTAGTGACAAAGCCACAACTGAGTTATGCTGGTCATCCCAAATGAGTGCGATAGAATCACAGAATCTTAGAAATGTAGGGCTGGAAGGGACCTCAAAAGGACGTCTAGTCCAGCATTCTCCACTGAAGCAGGACAAAGAATACCTAGACCATCCCTGTTCTTAAAACCTCCAATGGTGGGGATTCTACAAACTTCCTTGGAAGACTATTTCAAAGCTCAACTATTTTTAAAGTTAGAAATTATACCTAATTTTAATCTCTCTTGCTGAAGCTTAGGACGATCACTTCTTGTCCTATCTTCAGTGGACAGGAGAACAAACGATTGCTGTCCACTTTATAATAACCCTTAATGTATTTGAAGACTTATCAGATTCCCCTCTCAGTCTTATTTTCTCAAGACTAAACACACAGTTTTTTAAATCTTTCCTCACGTTATGTTTTCTAAACATTTGATAATTTTAGTCGTTCTCTTTGGACTCTCTCCAATTCATCTATATTCAATTACCTCCTGTCTTACTCTGGTTAATACATCCTAGAGTGATAGTTGTCTTTTTCACAACTGTATCATGTTGTTGTTTCATTTCACTTTGTGATCCATTATAACTCTCAGTTCCTTTACAGCAATAGTACTGCCTAGCCAGTTATTCCCAATTTTGTATTTGTGCATTTGATTTTTCCTTTGAACATTAGTACTTTGCACTTGTCTTTATTGAACTTCATCTTACTGATTTCAATCCGAGTCTCCAATTTCTCTGTCTGTTACAGCTACTCCATTTTGTTTTTGTTCTCCTGTGGCCTCCCCTCCCTGGCTGTTAAGTTGTTTAGCAGGGCCACTGCCCTTCTCAAAATGGAGGGCCCCTTAAAGTTGTTTACCAAGAGCCATTGCCCTTTTCAAAGGGATGGCCAATTGTGCTAAGTGGGACTACTGC